>NW_027219997.1:0-55908 GCF_027580195.1 Bos mutus
ACAGCTGAGCGCGCGCGACACCTGCCTGCTCATCTGCTTGATGTCGACAGCTGAGCCGCGTGACACCTGCCTGCTCATCTGCTTGATAATCGACAGCTGAGCCGCGTGACACCTGCCTGCTCATCTGCTTGGTAATCGACAGCTGAGCCGCGTGACACCTGCCTGCTCATCTGCTTGGTAATCGACATCTGAGCCGCGCGACACCTGCCTGCTCATCTGCTTGATAATCGCCAGCTGAGCCGCGCGACACCTGCCTGCTCATCTGCTTGATAATCGACAGCTGAGCCGCGAGACACCTGCCTGCTCATCTGCTTGATAATCGCCAGCTGAGCCGCGCGACACCTGCCTGCTCATCTGCTTGATTTTCTCCAGCTGAGCCGCGTGAGACCTGCCTGTTCATCTGCTTGATATACGCCACCTGAACCGCGCGACACCTGCCTGCTCTTCTGCCTGATAATCGCCACCTGAGCCGCGCGACACCTGCCTGGTCATCTGCTTGATTGTCTCCATATGAGCCGAGCGAGACCTGCCGGCTCATCTGCTTGATATACGCCACCTGAACCGCGCGACACCTGCCTGCTTTTCTGCTTGACTGTGGCCAGCTGAGCCGCGTGACACCTGCCTGCTCATCTGCTTGATAATCGCCAGCTGAGCAGCACGACACCTGCCTGCTCATCTGCTTGATAATCGACAGCTGAGCTGCGCGACACCTGCCTGCTCTTCTGCCTGATAATCGACAGCTGAGCCGCGCGACACCTGCCTGCTCATCTGCTTGATAATCGCCAGCTGAGCCCGCGACACCTGCCTGCTCATCTGCTTGATAATCGCCAGCTGAGCCGCGCGACACCTGCCTGCTCATCTGCTTGATAATGGCCAGCTGAGCCGCGCGACACCTGCCTGCTCATCTGCTTGATAATCGCCAGCTGAGCCGCGCGACACCTGCCTGCTCATCTGCTTGATAATCGCCAGCTGAGCTGCTCGACACCTGCCTGCTCATCTGCTGATAATCGCCAGCTGAGCCGCACGACACCTGCCTGCTCATCTGCTTGATAATCGCCAGCTGAGCTGCGCGACACCTGCCTGCTCATCTGCCTGATAATCGCCAGCTGGGCCGCGACACCTGCCTGCTCATCTGCTTGATGATCGCCAGCTGAGCCGCATGACACCTGCCTGCTCATCTGCTTGATAATCGACAGCTGAGCCAGCGACACCTGCCTGTTCATCACCTGCCTGCTCATCTGACACCTGCCTGATCATCGCCAGCTGAGCCCAGCTGAGCGCGCGACACCTGCCTGCTCTCATCTGCCTGATAATCGCCAGCTGAGGCGCGCGACACCTGCCTGCTCATCTGCCTGATAATCGGCCAGCTGAGCCGCGCGACACCTGCCTGCTCATCTGCCTGATAATCGCCAGCTGAGCCTGACACCTGCCTGCTCATCACCTGATAATCGCCAGCTGAGCCCCGCGACACCTGCCTGCTCATCTGCTTGATAATCGCCAGCTGAGCCGTGCGACACCTGCCTGCTCATCTGCCTGATATGCCTGCACCTGCCTGCTCATCTGCCTGATAATGACACCTGCCGCTGACACCTGCCTGCTCATCTGCTTGATAATCGCCAGCTGAGCCGCGCGACACCTGCCTGCTCGACACCTGCCTGCTCATCTGCCTGTTGATAATCGACCAGCTGAGCCGCCGCGACACCTGCCTGCTCATCTGCTTGATAATGGCCAGCTGAGCCGCGTGACACCTGCCTGCTCATCTGCTTGATAATCGCCAGCTGAGCGCGCGACACCTGCCTGCTCATCTGTGATAATCGCCAGCTGAGCCGCGTGACACCTGCCTGCTCATCTGCTTGATAATCGCCAGCTGAGCCGCGCGACACCTGCCTGCTCATCTGCTTGATAATCGCCAGCTGAGCAGCGCGACACCTGCCTGCTCATCTGCCTGATAATCGCCAGCTGAGCGCGCGACACCTGCCTGCTCATCTGCTTGATGTCGACAGCTGCGCGCGACACCTGCCTGCTCATCTGCTTGATAATCAGCAGCTGAGAGCCTGCCTGCTCACCTGCCTGCTCATCTGACACCTGCCTGATCATCGCCAGCTGAGCGCGTGCGACACCTGCCTGCTCATCATCTGCTTGATAATCGCCAGCTGAGCCGCGTGACACCTGCCTGCTCATCTGCTTGATAATCGCCAGCTGAGCCGCGCGACACCTGCCTGCTCATCTGCTTGATAATCGCCAGCTGAGCCGCGCGACACCTGCCTGCTCATCTGCTTGATAATCGCCAGCTGAGCGCGCGACACCTGCCTGCTCATCTGCTTCATCAGCTGCGTGACACCTGCCTGCTCATCTGCCTGATAATCGCCAGCTGAGCGCGTGACACCTGCCTGCTCATCTGCTTGATAATCGCCAGCTGAGCGCGACACCTGCCTGCTCATCTGCTTGATAATCGACAGCTGCCTGCTCACCTGCCTGCTCATCTGCTTGATAATCGCCAGCTGAGCCGCGACACCTGCCTGCTCATCTGACACCTGCCTGCTCATCTGCCTGCTCATCTGACAGCTAATCGCCAGCTGAGCCGGCGACACCTGCCTGCTCATCTGCTTGATAATCGACAGCTGAGCCGCGCGACACCTGCCTGCTCATCTGCTTGATAATCAGCTCTGCGACACCTGCCTGCTCATCTGCTTGATAAGCTGCGCGACACCTGCCTGCTCATCTGTGATAATCGACAGCTGAATCGACACCTGCCTGCTCATCTGCTTGATAATCGACAGCTGAGCGCGACGACACCTGCCTGCTCATCTGCTTGATAATCGACAGCTGAGCCCCGCGACACCTGCCTGCTCATCTGCTTGATAATCGCCAGCTGAGCGCGCGACACCTGCCTGCTCATCTGCTTGATAATCGACAGCTGAGCCGCGCGACACCTGCCTGCTCATCTGCTTGATAATCGACAGCTGAGCCGCGACACCTGCCTGCTCATCTGCTTGATAATCGCCAGCTGAGCCGCGTGACACCTGCCTGCTCATCTGCTTGATAATCGCCAGCTGAGCCCGCGACACCTGCCTGCTCATCTGCTTGATAATCGCCAGCTGAGCCGCGCGACACCTGCCTGCTCATCTGCCTGATAATCGACAGCTGAGCCGCGCGACACCTGCCTGCTCATCTGCCTGATAATCGCCAGCTGAGCCCGCGACACCTGCCTGCTCATCTGCTTGATAATCGACAGCTGAGCGCGCGACACCTGCCTGCTCATCTGCTTGATAATCGCCATCTGAGCCCGCGACACCTGCCTGCTCATCTGCCTGATAATCGCCAGCAGCTGACCTGCTCGACACCTGCCTGCTCATCTGCTTGATAATCGACAGCTGAGCCGCGCGACACCTGCCTGCTCATCTGCTTGATTGTCTCCAGCTGAGCCGCGCGACACCTGCCTGCTCATCTGCTTGATAATCGCCAGCTGAGCCCGCGCGACACCTGCCTGCTCATCTGCTTGATAATCGCCAGCTGAGCTGCGCGACACCTGCCTGCTCATCTGCTTGATAATCGCCACAGCTGAGCGTGACACCTGCCTGCTCATCTGCTTGATAATCGCCAGCTGAACCACGCGCGACACCTGCCTGCTCATCTGTTTGATAATCGCCAGCTGAGCCCGCGACACCTGCCTGCTCATCTGTTTGATAATCGCCAGCTGAGCCCGCGACACCTGCCTGCTCATCTGCTTGATAATCGCCAGCTGAGCCGCGTGACACCTGCCTGCTCATCTGCTTGATAATCGCCAGCTGAGCCCCGTGACACCTGCCTGCTCATCTGCTTGATAATCGCCAGCTGAGCCGTGCGACACCTGCCTGCTCATCTGCTTGATAATCGACAGCTGAGCCGCGCGACACCTGCCTGCTCATCTTTTGATAATCGCCAGCTGAGCCGCGCGACACCTGCCTGCTCATCTGCTTGATAATCGACAGCTGAGCCGCGCGACACCTGCCTGCTCATCTGCTTGATAATCGCCAGCTGAGCCGCGCGACACCTGCCTGCTCATCTGCTTGACTGTGGCCAGCTGAGCGTGACACCTGCCTGCTCATCTGCTTGATAATCGCCAGCTGAGCCGCGCGACACCTGCCTGCTCATCTGCTTGATAATCGACAGCTGAGCCGCGCGACACCTGCCTGCTCATCTGCTTGATAATCGCCAGCTGAGCCGCGCGACACCTGCCTGCTCATCTGCTTGATTGTCTCCAGCTGAGCCCCGCGACACCTGCCTGCTCATCTGCTTGATAATCGCCAGCTGAGCCCGCGCGACACCTGCCTGCTCATCTGCTTGATAATCGCCAGCTGAGCCCGCGACACCTGCCTGCTCATCTGCTTGATAATCGCCAGCTGAGCCGCGCGACACCTGCCTGCTCATCTGCTTGATAATCGCCAGCTGAGCCGCGTGACACCTGCCTGCTCATCTGCTTGATAATCGCCAGCTGAGCCGCGTGACACCTGCCTGCTCATCTGCTTGATAATCGCCAGCTGAGCCCGCGACACCTGCCTGCTCATCTGCTTGATAATCGCCAGCTGAGCCTCGCGACACCTGCCTGCTCATCTGCTTGATAATCGCCAGCTGAGCCCGCGACACCTGCCTGCTCATCTGCTTGATAATCGCCAGCTGAGCCGCGCGACACCTGCCTGCTCATCTGCTTGATAATCGCCAGCTGAGCCGCGCGACACCTGCCTGCTCATCTGCTTGATAATCGACAGCTGAGCCGCGTGACACCTGCCTGCTCATCTGCTTGATAATCGCCAGCTGAGCCGCGCGACACCTGCCTGCTCATCTGCTTGATAATCGCCAGCTGAGCCGCGCGACACCTGCCTGCTCATCTGCTTGATAATCGCCAGCTGAGCCGCGCGACACCTGCCTGCTCATCTGCTTGATAATCGCCAGCTGAGACGCGCGACACCTGCCTGCTCATCTGGTTTGATAATTGCCAGCTGAGCCGCGCGACACCTGCCTGCTCATCTGCTTGATAATCGACCAGCTGAGCCGCGACACCTGCCTGCTCATCTGCTTGATAATCGCCAGCTGAGCCGCGCGACACCTGCCTGCTCATCTGCTTGATAATCGACAGCTGAGCGCGCGACACCTGCCTGCTCATCTGCTTGATAATCGCCAGCTGAGCCGCGCGACACCTGCCTGCTCATCTGCTTGATAATCGCCAGCTGAGCCGCGTGACACCTGCCTGCTCATCTGCTTGATAATCGCCAGCTGAGCCGCGTGACACCTGCCTGCTCATCTGCTTGATAATCGCCAGCTGAGCCGCGTGACACCTGCCTGCTCATCTGCTTGATAATCGCCAGCTGAGCCGCGCGACACCTGCCTGTTCATCTGCTTGATAATCGCCAGCTGAGCCGCGCGAGACCTGCCTGCTCATCTGCTTGATAATCGCCAGCTGAGCCGCGCGACACCTGCCTGCTCATCTGCTTGATAATCGCCAGCTGAGCCGCGCGACACCTGCCTGCTCATCTGCTTGATAATCGCCAGCTGAGCCGCGCGACACCTGCCTGCTCATCTGTGACTGTCGCCAGCTGAGCGCGTGACACCTGCCTGCTCATCTGCTTGATAATCGCCAGCTGAGCCGCGCGACACCTGCCTGCTCATCTGCTTGATAATCGCCAGCTGAGCCGCGCGACACCTGCCTGCTCATCTGCTTGATAATCGCCAGCTGAGCGCGCGACACCTGCCTGCTCATCTGCTTGATAATCGCCAGCTGAGCCGCGCGACACCTGCCTGCTCATCTGCTTGATAATCGCCAGCTGAACCCTGCGACACCTGCCTGCTCATCTGCTTGATAATCGCCAGCTGAGCCGCGCGACACCTGACTGCTCATCTGCTTGATAATCGCCAGCTGAGCCGCGCGACACCTGCCTGCTCATCTGCTTGATAATCGCCAGCTGAGCCCGTGACGACACCTGCCTGCTCATCTGCTTGATAATCGCCAGCTGAGCCGCGCGACACCTGCCTGCTCATCTGCTTGATAATCGACAGCTGAGCCGCGCGACACCTGCCTGCTCATCTGCTTGATAATCGACAGCTGAGCCCGCGCGACACCTGCCTGCTCATCTGCTTGATAATCGACAGCTGAGCCGCGCGACACCTGCCTGCTCATCTGCTTGATAATCGCCAGCTGAGCCGCGTGACACCTGCCTGCTCATCTGCTTGATAATCGCCAGCTGAGCGCGCGACACCTGCCTGCTCATCTGCTTGATAATCGCCAGCTGAGCCCGCGACACCTGCCTGCTCATCTGCTTGATAATCGCCAGCTGAGCCGCGCGACACCTGCCTGCTCATCTGCTTGATAATCGCCAGCTGAGCCGCGCGACACCTGCCTGCTCATCTGCTTGATAATCGCCAGCTGAGCCGCGCGACACCTGCCTGCTCATCTGCTTGATAATCGCCAGCTGAGCCGCGTGACACCTGCCTGCTCATCTGCTTGATTGTCGCCAGCTGAGCCCGCGAGACCTGCCTGCTCATCTGCCTGATACTCGCCAGCTGAGCAGCGCGACACCTGCCTTCTCATCTGCTTGATATTCACCAGCTGAGCGCGTGACACCTGCCTGCTCATCTGCTTGATAATCGCCAGCTGAGCCCGCGACACCTGCCTGCCTTCATCTGCTTGATAATCGCCAGCTGAGCGCGCGACACCTGCCTGCTCATCTGCTTGACTGTCGCCAGCTGAGCCGCGTGACACCTGCCTGCTCATCTGCTTGATAATCGCCAGCTGAGCGCGCGACACCTGCCTGCTCATCTGCTTGATAATCGCCAGCTGAGCCGCGTGACACCTGCCTGCTCATCTGCTTGATAATCGACAGCTGAGCCGCGCGACACCTGCCTGCTCATCTGCTTGATAATCGCCAGCTGAGCGCGCGACACCTGCCTGCTCATCTGCTTGATAATCGCCAGCTGAGCCGCGCGACACCTGCCTGCTCATCTGCTTGATAATCGCCAGCTGAGCCGCGCGACACCTGCCTGCTCATCTGCTTGATAATCGCCAGCTGAGCCGCGTGACACCTGCCTGCTCATCTGCTTGATAATCGCCAGCTGAGCCGCGCGACACCTGCCTGCTCATCTGCTTGATAATCGCCAGCTGAGCGCGCGACACCTGCCTGCTCATCTGCTTGATAATCGCCAGCTGAGCCGCGCGACACCTGCCTGCTCATCTGCTTGATAATCGCCAGCTGAGGCGCGCGACACCTGCCTGCTCATCTGCTTGATAATCCAGCAGCTGAGGCGCGCGACACCTGCCTGCTCATCTGCTTGATAATCGCCAGCTGAGCCGCGCGACACCTGCCTGCTCATCTGCTTGATAATCGCCAGCTGAGCCGCGCGACACCTGCCTGCTCATCTGCTTGATAATCGACAGCTGAGCCGCGCGCGACACCTGCCTGCTCATCTGCTTGATAATCGACAGCTGAGCCGCGCGACACCTGCCTGCTCATCTGCTTGATAATCGCCAGCTGAGCCCGCGCGACACCTGCCTGCTCATCTGCTTGATAATCGCCAGCTGAGCCGCGCGACACCTGCCTGCTCATCTGCTTGATAATCGCCAGCTGAGCGCGCGACACCTGCCTGCTCATCTGCTTGATAATCGCCAGCTGAGCCGCGCGACACCTGCCTGCTCATCTCTGATTGATAATCGCCAGCTGAGCCCGCGACACCTGCCTGCTCATCTGCATTGATAATCGCCAGCTGAGCCGCGCGACACCTGCCTGCTCATCTGCTTGATAATCGCCAGCTGAGCCGCGCGACACCTGCCTGCTCATCTTTTTGATAATCGCCAGCTGAGCCCGCGACACCTGCCTGCTCATCTGCTTGATAATCGCCGAAGCTGAGCCGCGCGACACCTGCCTGCTCATCTGCTTGATAATCGCCAGCTGAGCGCGCGACACCTGCCTGCTCATCTGCTTGATAATCGCCAGCTGAGCCGCGCGACACCTGCCTGCTCATCTGCTTGATAATCGACAGCTGAGCCGCGCGACACCTGCCTGCTCATCTGCTTGATAATCGACAGCTGAGCCGCGACACCTGCCTGCTCATCTGCTTGATTCGCCAGCTGAGCCGCGTGACACCTGCCTGCTCATCTGCTTGATAATCGCCAGCTGAGCCGCGCGACACCCTGCCTGCTCATCTGCTTGATAATGGCCAGCTGAGCCGCGCGACACCTGCCTGCTCATCTGCTTGATAATCGCCAGCTGAGCCGCGCGACACCTGCCTGCTCATCTGCTTGATAATCGCCAGCTGAGCCGCGCGACACCTGCCTGCTCATCTGCTTGACTGTGGCCAGCTGAGCCGCGTGACACCTGCCTGCTCATCTGCTTGATAATCGACAGCTGAGCCGCGTGACACCTGCCTGCTCATCTGCTTGATAATCGCCAGCTGAGCCGCGCGACACCTGCCTGCTCATCTGCTTGATAATCGCCAGCTGAGCGCGCGACACCTGCCTGCTCATCTGCTTGATAATCGCCAGCAGAGCCGCGCGACACCTGCCTGCTCATCTGCTTGATAATCGCCAGCTGAGCCCGCGACACCTGCCTGCTCATCTGATGATAATCGCCAGCTGAGCCGCGCGACACCTGCCTGCTCATCTGCTTGATAATCGCCAGCTGAGCCCGCGACACCTGCCTGCTCATCTGCTTGATAATCGCCAGCTGAGCCGCGCGCGACCTGCCTGCTCATCTGCTTGATAATCGCCAGCTGAGCCGCGACACCTGCCTGCTCATCTGCTTGATAATCGCCAGCTGAGCCGCGCGACACCTGCCTGCTCATCTGCTTGATAATCGCCAGCTGAGCCGCGCGACACCTGCCTGCTCATCTGCTTGATAATAACCAGCTGAGCCGCGCGACACCTGCCTGCTCATCTGCTTGATAATCGCCAGCTGAGCCGCGCGACACCTGCCTGCTCATCTGCTTGATAATCGCCAGCTGAGCCGCGCGACACCTGCCTGCTCATCTGCTTGATAATCGCCAGCTGAGACGCGCGACACCTGCCTGCTCATCTGCTTGATAATCGCCAGCTGAGCCGCGTGACACCTGCCTGCTCATCTGCTTGATAATCGACAGCTGAGCTGCGCGACACCTGCCTGCTCATCTGCTTGATAATCGCCAGCTGAGCCGCGTGACACCTGCCTGCTCATCTGCTTGATAATCGCCAGCTGAGCCGCGCGACACCTGCCTGCTCATCTGCTTGATAATCGCCAGCTGAGCCGCGACACCTGCCTGCTCATCTGCTTGATAATCGCCAGCTGAGCTGCGACACCTGCCTGCTCATCTGCTTGATAATCGCCAGCTGAGCGCGCGACACCTGCCTGCTCATCTGCTTGATATATGCCAGCTGAGCCGCGCGACACCTGCCTGCTCATCTGCTTGATAATCGCCAGCTGAGCCGCGCGACACCTGCCTGCTCATCTGCTTGATAATCGCCAGCTGAGCCGCGTGACACCTGCCTGCTCATCTGCTTGATAATCGCCAGCTGAGCCACGCGACACCTGCCTGCTCATCTGCTTGATAATCGACAGCTGAGCCCGCGCGACCTGCCTGCCTGCTCATCTGCTTGATAATCGCCAGCTGAGCCGCGCGACACCTGCCTGCTCATCTGCTTGATAATCGCCAGCTGAGCCGCGCGACACCTGCCTGCTCATCTGCTTGATAATCGCCAGCTGAGCCGCGCGACACCTGCCTGCTCATCTGCTTGATAATCGACAGCTGAGCCGCGCGACACCTGCCTGCTCATCTGCTTGAATCTCGCCAGCTGAGCCGCGCGACACCTGCCTGCTCATCTGCTTGATAATCGCCAGCTGAGCCCGCGCGACACCTGCCTGCTCATCTGCTTGATAATCGCCAGCTGAGCCCGCGCGACACCTGCCTGCTCATCTGCTTGATAATCGCCAGCTGAGCCGCGCGACACCTGCCTGCTCATCTGCCTGATAATCGCCAGCTGAGCTGCGCGACACCTGCCTGCTCATCTGCTTGATAATCGCCAGCTGAGCCGCGCGACACCTGCCTGCTCATCTGCTTGATAATCGCCAGCTGAGCTGCGCGACACCTGCCTGCTCATCTGCTTGATAATCGCCAGCTGAGCCCGCGCGACACCTGCCTGCTCATCTGTGATAATCGCCAGCTGAGCCGCGTGACACCTGCCTGCTCATCTGCTTGATAATCGCCAGCTGAGCCGCGTGACACCTGCCTGCTCATCTGCTTGATAATCGCCAGCTGAGCGCGCGACACCTGCCTGCTCATCTGCTTGATAATCGCCAGCTGAGCCGCGCGACACCTGCCTGCTCATCTGCTTGATAATCGACAGCTGAGCCGCGCGACACCTGCCTGCTCATCTGCTTGATAATCGCCAGCTGAGCCGCGCGACACCTGCCTGCTCATCTGCTTGATAATCGCCAGCTGAGCCGCGCGACACCTGCCTGCTCATCTGCTTGATAATCGCCAGCTGAGCCGCGCGACACCTGCCTGCTCATCTGCTTGATAATCGCCAGCTGAGCCGCGCGACACCTGCCTGCTCATCTGCTTGATAATCGCCAGCTGAGCCGCGCGACACCTGCCTGCTCATCTGCTTGATAATCGCCAGCTGAGCCCGCGACACCTGCCTGCTCATCTGCTTGATAATCGCCAGCTGAGCCGCGCGACACCTGCCTGCTCATCTGCTTGATAATCGCCAGCTGAGCCGCGTGACACCTGCCTGCTCATCTGCTTGATAATCGACAGCTGAGCCGCGACACCTGCCTGCTCATCTGCTTGATAATCGCCAGCTGAGCGCCGCGACACCTGCCTGCTCATCTGCTTGATAATCGACAGCTGAGCCGCGCGACACCTGCCTGCTCATCTGCTTGATAATCGCCAGCTGAGCCGCGTGACACCTGCCTGCTCATCTGCTTGATAATCGCCAGCTGAGCCGCGCGCGACACCTGCCTGCTCATCTGATTGATAATCGCCAGCTGAGGCGCGCGACACCTGCCTGCTCATCTGCTTGATAATCGCCAGCTGAGGCGCGACACCTGCCTGCTCATCTGCTTGATAATCGCCAGCTGAGCCGCGCGACACCTGCCTGCTCATCTGCTTGATAATCGCGCCAGCTGAGCCGCGCGACACCTGCCTGCTCATCTGCTTGATAATCGCCAGCTGAGCCGCGCGACACCTGCCTGCTCATCTGCTTGATAATCGCCAGCTGAGCCGCGCGACACCTGCCTGCTCATCTGCTTGATAATCGCCAGCTGAGACGCGCGACACCTGCCTGCTCATCTGCCTGATAATCGCCAGCTGAGCCCCGCGACACCTGCCTGCTCATCTGCTTGATAATCGCCAGCTGAGCCCGCGACACCTGCCTGCTCATCTGCTTGATAATCGCCAGCTGAGCGCGCGACACCTGCCTGCTCATCTGCTTGATAATCGCCAGCTGAGCCGCGCGACACCTGCCTGCTCATCTGCTTGATAATCGCCAGCTGAGCCGCGCGACACCTGCCTGCTCATCTGCTTGATAATCGCCAGCTGAGCCGCGCGACACCTGCCTGCTCATCTGCTTGATAATCGACAGCTGAGCGCGCGACACCTGCCTGCTCATCTGCTTGATAATCGCCAGCTGAGCGCGCGACACCTGCCTGCTCATCTGCTTGATAATCGCCAGCTGAGCCGCGCGACACCTGCCTGCTCATCTGCTTGATAATCGCCAGCTGAGCCGCGCGACACCTGCCTGCTCATCTGCTTGACTGTGGCCAGCTGAGCGCGTGACACCTGCCTGCTCATCTGCTTGATAATCGCCAGCTGAGCCGCGCGACACCTGCCTGCTCATCTGCTTGATAATCGCCAGCTGAGCCGCGCGACACCTGCCTGCTCATCTGCTTGATAATCGCCAGCTGAGCGCGCGACACCTGCCTGCTCATCTGCTTGATAATCGCCAGCTGAGCCGCGCGCGACACCTGCCTGCTCATCTGCTTGATAATCGCCAGCTGAGGCCCGCGACACCTGCCTGCTCATCTGCTTGATAATCGCCAGCTGAGCGCGCGACACCTGCCTGCTCATCTGCTTGATAATCGCCAGCTGAGCCGCGCGACACCTGCCTGCTCATCTGCTTGATAATCGCCAGCTGAGCCGCGCGACACCTGCCTGCTCATCTGCTTGATAATCGACAGCTGAGCCGCGCGACACCTGCCTGCTCATCTGCTTGATAATCGCCAGCTGAGCCGCGCGACACCTGCCTGCTCATCTGCTTGATAATCGCCAGCTGCGCCGCGCGACACCTGCCTGCTCATCTGCTTGATAATCGCCAGCTGAGCCGCGCGACACCTGCCTGCTCATCTGCTTGATAATCGCCAGCTGAGCCGCGCGCGACACCTGCCTGCTCATCTGCTTGATAATCGCCAGCTGAGCCGCGCGACACCTGCCTGCTCATCTGCTTGATAATCGCCAGCTGAGCCGCGCGACACCTGCCTGCTCATCTGCTTGATAATCGACAGCTGAGCCGCGCGACACCTGCCTGCTCATCTTTGATAATCGCCAGCTGAGCCGCGCGACACCTGCCTGCTCATCTGCTTGATAATCGCCCAGCTGAGCGCGCGACACCTGCCTGCTCATCTGCTTGATAATCGCCAGCTGAGCAGCGCGCGACACCTGCCTGCTCATCTGCTTGATAATCGCCAGCTGAGCTGAGCCGCGACACCTGCCTGCTCATCTGCTTGATAATCGCCAGCTGAGCCGCGCGACACCTGCCTGCTCATCTGCTTGATAATCGCCAGCTGAGCCGCGCGACACCTGCCTGCTCATCTGCTTGATAATCGCCAGCTGAGCCGCGTGACACCTGCCTGCTCATCTGCTTGATAATCGCCAGCTGAGCCCCGCGACACCTGCCTGCTCATCTGCTTGATAATCGCCAGCTGCTGAGCGCGTGACACCTGCCTGCTCATCTGCTTGATAATCGACCAGCTGAGCCGCGCGACACCTGCCTGCTCATCTGCTTGATAATCGCCAGCTGAGCCGCGCGACACCTGCCTGCTCATCTGCTTGATAATCGCCAGCTGAGCCGCGTGACACCTGCCTGCTCATCTGCTTGATAATCGCCAGCTGAGCCGCGCGACACCTGCCTGCTCATCTGCTTGATAATCGCCAGCTGAGCCGCGTGACACCTGCCTGCTCATCTGCTTGATAATCGCCAGCTGAGCCCGCGCGACACCTGCCTGCTCATCTGCTTGATAATCGCCAGCTGAGCCGCGCGACACCTGCCTGCTCATCTGCTTGATAATCGCCAGCTGAGCCGCGCGACACCTGCCTGCTCATCTGATTGATAATCGCCAGCTGAGCCGCGCGACACCTGCCTGCTCATCTGCTTGACTGTGGCCAGCTGAGCCGCGTGACACCTGCCTGCTCATCTGCTTGATAATCGCCAGCTGAGCCGCGCGACACCTGCCTGCTCATCTGCTTGATAATCGCCAGCTGAGCCGCGCGACACCTGCCTGCTCATCTGCTTGATAATCGCCAGCTGAGCCCGCGACACCTGCCTGCTCATCTGCTTGATAATCGCCAGCTGAGCCGCGCGACACCTGCCTGCTCATCTGCTTGATAATCGCCAGCTGAGCCGCGCGACACCTGCCTGCTCATCTGCTTGATAATGGCCAGCTGAGCGCGCGACACCTGCCTGCTCATCTGCTTGATAATCGCCAGCTGAGCCGCGCGACACCTGCCTGCTCATCTGCTTGATAATCGCCAGCTGAGCGCGCGACACCTGCCTGCTCATCTGCTTGATAATCGCCAGCTGAGCCGCGCGACACCTGCCTGCTCATCTGCTTGATAATCGCCAGCTGAGCCGCGCGACACCTGCCTGCTCATCTGCTTGATAATCGCCAGCTGAGCCGCGCGACACCTGCCTGCTCATCTGCTTGATAATCGCCAGCTGAGCCGCGCGACACCTGCCTGCTCATCTGCTTGATAATCGCCAGCTGAGCGCGCGCGACACCTGCCTGCTCATCTGCTTGATAATCGCCAGCTGAGCCGCGCGACACCTGCCTGCCTCATCATCTTGATAATCGCCAGCTGAGCGCGCGACACCTGCCTGCTCATCTGCTTGATAATCGCCAGCTGAGCCGCGTGACACCTGCCTGCTCATCTGCTTGATAATCGCCAGCTGAGCCGCGCGCGACACCTGCCTGCTCATCTGCTTGATAATCGCCAGCTGAGCGCGCGACACCTGCCTGCTCATCTGCTTGATAATCGCCAGCTGAGCCGCGACGACACCTGCCTGCTCATCTGCTTGATAATCGCCAGCTGAGAGCGCGCGACACCTGCCTGCTCATCTGCTTGATAATCGCCAGCTGAGCCGCGACGACACCTGCCTGCTCATCTGCTTGATAATCGCCAGCTGAGCCGCGCGACACCTGCCTGCTCATCTTGATGATGCCAGCCAGCTGAGCGCGTGACACCTGCCTGCTCATCTGCTTGATAATCGCCAGCTGAGCCCGCGCGACACCTGCCTGCTCATCTGCTTGATAATCGCCAGCTGAGCCGCGCGCGACACCTGCCTGCTCATCTGCTTGATAATCGCCAGCTGAGCGCGCGACACCTGCCTGCTCATCTGCTTGATAATCGCCAGCTGAGCGCGCGACACCTGCCTGCTCATCTGCTTGATAATCAGACAGCTGAGCGCGCGACACCTGCCTGCTCATCTGCTTGATAATCGCCAGCTGAGCGCGCGACACCTGCCTGCTGCTCATCTGCTTGATAATCGCCAGCTGAGCCGCGCGACACCTGCCTGCTCATCTGCTTGATAATCGCCAGCTGAGCGCGCGACACCTGCCTGCTCATCTGCTTGATAATCGCCAGCTGAGCCGCGCGACACCTGCCTGCTCATCTGCTTGATAATCGCCAGCTGAGCGCGCGACACCTGCCTGCTCATCTGCTTGATAATCGCCAGCTGAGCCGCGCGACACCTGCCTGCTCATCTGCTTGATAATCGCCAGCTGAGCCGCGCGACACCTGCCTGCTCATCTGCTTGATAATCGCCAGCCAGCTGAGCCGCGCGACACCTGCCTGCTCATCTGCTTGATAATCGCCAGCTGAGCCGCGCGACACACCTGCCTGCTCATCTGTTTGATAATCGCCAGCTGAGCGCGCGACACCTGCCTGCTCATCTGCTTGATAATCGCCAGCTGAGCCGCGCGACACCTGCCTGCTCATCTGCTTGATAATCGCCAGCTGAGCCGCGCGACACCTGCCTGCTCATCTGCTTGATAATCGCCAGCTGAGCCGCGCGACACCTGCCTGCTCATCTGCTTGATAATCGCCAGCTGAGCCGCGACGACACCTGCCTGCTCATCTGCTTGATAATCGCCAGCTGAGCGCGCGACACCTGCCTGCTCATCTGCTTGATAATCGACAGCTGAGCCGCGCGACACCTGCCTGCTCATCTGCTTGATAATCGCCAGCTGAGCCGCGCGACACCTGCCTGCTCATCTGCTTGACTGTCGCCAGCTGAGCCGCGCGACACCTGCCTGCTCATCTGCTTGATAATCGCCAGCTGAGCCGCGCGACACCTGCCTGCTCATCTGCTTGATAATCGCCAGCTGAGCGCGCGACACCTGCCTGCTCATCTGCTTGATAATCCAGCAGCTGAGCCGCGCGACACCTGCCTGCTCATCTGCTTGATAATCGCCAGCTGAGCCGCGCGACACCTGCCTGCTCATCTGCTTGATAATCGCCAGCTGAGCCGCGCGACACCTGCCTGCTCATCTGCTTGATAATCGCCAGCTGAGCGCGCGACACCTGCCTGCTCATCTGCTTGATAATCGCCAGCTGAGCCGCGCGACCTGCCTGCTCATCTGCTTGATAATCGCCAGCTGAGCCGCGCGACACCTGCCTGCTCATCTGCTTGATAATCGCCAGCTGAGCCGCGCGACACCTGCCTGCTCATCTGCTTGATAATCAGCCAGCTGAGCCGCGACACCTGCCTGCTCATCTGCTTGATAATCGCCAGCTGAGCCGCGCGACACCTGCCTGCTCATCTGCTTGATAATCGCCAGCTGAGCCGCGACGACCTGCCTGCTCATCTGCTTGATAATCGCCAGCTGAGCCGCGCGACACCTGCCTGCTCATCTGCTTGATAATCGCCAGCTGAGCCGCGCGACACCTGCCTGCTCATCTGCTTGATAATCGCCAGCTGAGCCGCGCGCGACACCTGCCTGCTCATCTGCTTGATAATCGCCAGCTGAGCCGCGCGACACCTGCCTGCTCATCTGCTTGATAATCGCCAGCTGAGCCGCGTGACACCTGCCTGCTCATCTGCTTGATAATCGCCAGCTGAGCGCCGCGACACCTGCCTGCTCATCTGCTTGATAATCGCCAGCTGAGCCGCGCGACACCTGCCTGCTCATCTGCTTGATAATCGCCAGCTGAGCCGCGCGACACCTGCCTGCTCATCTGCTTGATAATCGCCAGCTGAGCGCGCGACACCTGCCTGCTCATCTGCTTGATAATCGCCAGCTGAGCCGCGCGACACCTGCCTGCTCATCATCTGCTTGATAATCGCCAGCTGAGCCGCGTGACACCTGCCTGCTCATCTGCTTGATAATCGCCAGCTGAGCCGCGACACCTGCCTGCTCATCTGCTTGATAATCGCCAGCTGAGCCCGCGCGACACCTGCCTGCTCATCTGCTTGATAATCGCCAGCTGAGCCGCGCGACACCTGCCTGCTCATCTGCTTGATAATCGCCAGCTGAGCGCGCGACACCTGCCTGCTCATCTGCTTGATAATCGCCAGCTGAGCCGCGCGACACCTGCCTGCTCATCTGCTTGATAATCGCCAGCTGAGCCGCGCGACACCTGCCTGCTCATCTGCTTGATAATCGCCAGCTGAGCCGCGCGACGACACCTGCCTGCTCATCTGCTTGATAATCGCCAGCTGAGCGCGCGACACCTGCCTGCTCATCTGCTTGATAATCGCCAGCTGAGCGCGCGACACCTGCCTGCTCATCTGCTGATGATAATCGCCAGCTGAGCCGCGCGACACCTGCCTGCTCATCTTGTTGATAATCGCCAGCTGAGCCGCGCGACACCTGCCTGCTCATCTGCTTGATAATCGCCAGCTGAGCCGCGCGACACCTGCCTGCTCATCTGCTTGATAATCGCCAGCTGAGCCGCGCGACACCCTGCCTGCTCATCTGCTTGATAATCGCCAGCTGAGCCGCGCGACACCTGCCTGCTCATCTGCTTGATAATCGCCAGCTGAGCCGCGTGACACCTGCCTGCTCATCTGCTTGATAATCGCCAGCTGAGCCGCGCGACACCTGCCTGCTCATCTGCTTGATAATCGCCAGCTGAGCCGCGCGACACCTGCCTGCTCATCTGCTTGATAATCGCCAGCTGAGCCCGCGACACCTGCCTGCTCATCTGCTTGATAATCGCCAGCTGAGCCGCGCGACACCTGCCTGCTCATCTGCTTGATAATCGCCAGCTGAGCGCCGCGACACCTGCCTGCTCATCTGCTTGATAATCGCCAGCTGAGAGCGCGCGACACCTGCCTGCTCATCTGCTTGATAATCGCCAGCTGAGCCGCGCGACACCTGCCTGCTCATCTGCTTGATAATCGCCAGCTGAGCCGCGCGACACCTGCCTGCTCATCTGCTTGATAATCGCCAGCTGAGCGCGCGACACCTGCCTGCTCATCTGCTTGATAATCGCCAGCTGAGCCCGCGACACCTGCCTGCTCATCTGCTTGATAATCGCCAGCTGAGCCGCGCGACACCTGCCTGCTCATCTGCTTGATAATCGCCAGCTGAGCCGCGCGACACCTGCCTGCTCATCTGCTTGATAATCGACAGCTGAGCCGCGCGCGACACCTGCCTGCTCATCTGCTTGATAATCGCCAGCTGAGCCGCGCGACACCTGCCTGCTCATCTGCTTGATAATCGCCAGCTGCTGAGCCGCGCGACACCTGCCTGCTCATCTGCTTGATAATCGCCAGCTGAGCCGCGCGACACCTGCCTGCTCATCTGCTTGATAATCGCCAGCTGAGCCGCGCGTGCGACACCTGCCTGCTCATCTGCTTGATAATCGCCAGCTGAGCCGCGCGACACCTGCCTGCTCATCTGCTTGATAATCGCCAGCTGAGCCGCGCGACACCTGCCTGCTCTCTCTGCTTGATAATCGCCAGCTGAGCCGCGCGACACCTGCCTGCTCATCTGCTTGATAATCGACAGCTGAGCCGCGCGACACCTGCCTGCTCATCTGCTTGATAATCGCCAGCTGAGCCGCGACACCTGCCTGCTCATCTGCTTGATAATCGCCAGCTGAGCCCGCGACACCTGCCTGCTCATCTGCTTGATAATCGCCAGCTGAGCGCGCGACACCTGCCTGCTCATCTGCTTGATAATCGCCAGCTGAGCCGCGTGACACCTGCCTGCTCATCTGCTTGATAATCGCCAGCTGAGCCGCGCGACACCTGCCTGCTCATCTGCTTGATAATCGACAGCTGAGCCCGCGCGACACCTGCCTGCTCATCTGCTTGATAATCGCCAGCTGAGCCGCGCGACACCTGCCTGCTCATCTGCTTGATAATCGCCAGCTGCTGAGCCGCGCGACACCTGCCTGCTCATCTGCTTGATAATCGCCAGCTGAGCGCGCGACACCTGCCTGCTCATCTGCTTGATAATCGCCAGCTGAGCGCGCGACACCTGCCTGCTCATCTGCTTGATAATCGCCAGCTGAGCCGCGCGACACCTGCCTGTCTCATCTGCTTGATAATCGCCAGCTGAGCCGCGCGACACCTGCCTGCTCATCTGTGATAATCGCCAGCTGAGAGCCCGCGCGACACCTGCCTGCTCATCTGCTTGATAATCGCCAGCTGAGCCGCGCGACACCTGCCTGCTCATCTGCTTGATAATCGCCAGCTGAGCCGCGCGACACCTGCCTGCTCATCTGCTTGATAATCGACAGCTGAGCGCGCGACACCTGCCTGCTCATCTGCTTGATAATCGCCAGCTGAGCCGCGTGACACCTGCCTGCTCATCTGCTTGATAATCGACAGCTGAGCCGCGCGACACCTGCCTGCTCATCTGCTTGATAATCGCCAGCTGAGCCGCGCGACACCTGCCTGCTCATCTGCTTGATAATCGCCAGCTGAGCGCGCGCGACACCTGCCTGCTCATCTGCTTGATAATCGACAGCTGAGCGCGCGACACCTGCCTGCTCATCTGCTTGATAATCGCCAGCTGAGCCGCGCGACACCTGCCTGCTCATCTGCTTGATAATCGCCAGCTGAGCCCGCGCGACACCTGCCTGCTCATCTGCTTGATAATCGCCAGCTGAGCCGCGTGACACCTGCCTGCTCATCTGCTTGATAATCGCCAGCTGAGCGCGCGACACGACTGCCTGCTCATCTGCTTGATAATCGCCAGCTGAGCCGCGCGACACCTGCCTGCTCATCTGCTTGATAATCGCCAGCTGAGCCGCGCGACACCTGCCTGCTCATCTGCTTGATAATCGCCAGCTGAGCCCGCGACACCTGCCTGCTCATCTGCTTGATAATCGCCAGCTGAGCCGCGCGACACCTGCCTGCTCATCTGCTTGATAATCGCCAGCTGAGCCCGTGACACCTGCCTGCTCATCTGCTTGATAATCGCCAGCTGAGCCGCGTGACACCTGCCTGCTCATCTGCTTGATAATCGCCAGCTGAGCGCGCGACACCTGCCTGCTCATCTGCTTGATAATCGCCAGCTGAGCCGCGCGACACCTGCCTGCTCATCTGCTTGATAATCGCCAGCTGAGAGCCGCGCGCGACCTGCCTGCTCATCTGCTTGATAATCGCCAGCTGAGCCGCGCGACACCTGCCTGCTCATCTGCTTGATAATCGCCAGCTGAGCGCGCGCGACGACACCTGCCTGCTCATCTGCTTGATAATCGCCAGCTGAGCCGCGTGACACCTGCCTGCTCATCTGCTTGATAATCGCCAGCTGAGCCGCGCGACACCTGCCTGCTCATCTGCTTGATAATCGCCAGCTGAGCCGCGCGACACCTGCCTGCTCATCTGCTTGATAATCAGCCAGCTGAGCCGCGCGACACCTGCCTGCTCATCTGCTTGATAATCGCCAGCTGAGCCCGCGACACCTGCCTGCTCATCTTGATAATCGCCAGCTGAGCCGCGCGACACCTGCCTGCTCATCTGCTTGATAATCGCCAGCTGAGCCGCGCGACACCTGCCTGCTCATCTGCTTGATAATCGCCAGCTGAGCCGCGCGACACCTGCCTGCTCATCTGCTTGATAATCGCCAGCTGAGCTGCGACACCGACTGACCTGCCTGCCTGCTCATCTGCTTGATAATCGCCAGCTGAGCCGCGCGACACCTGCCTGCTCATCTGCTTGATAATCGCCAGCTGAGGCGCGCGACACCTGCCTGCTCATCTGCTTGATAATCGCCAGCTGAGCCCGCGCGACACCTGCCTGCTCATCTGCTTGATAATCGCCAGCTGAGCCGCGACGTGACACCTGCCTGCTCATCTGCTTGATAATCGCCAGCTGAGCCGCGCGACACCTGCCTGCTCATCTGCTTGATAATCGCCAGCTGAGCCGCGCGACACCTGCCTGCTCATCTGCTTGATAATCGCCAGCTGAGCCGCGCGACACCTGCCTGCTCATCTGCTTGATAATCGCCAGCTGAGCCGCGCGACACCTGCCTGCTCATCTGCTTGATAATCGCCAGCTGAGCCGCGCGACACCTGCCTGCTCATCTGCTTGATAATCGCCAGCTGAGCCGCGCGACACCTGCCTGCTCATCTGCTTGATAATCAGCCAGCTGAGCCGCGCGACACCTGCCTGCTCATCTGCTTGATAATCGACAGCTGAGCGCGCGCGACACCTGCCTGCTCATCTGCTTGATAATCGACAGCTGAGCCGCGCGACACCTGCCTGCTCATCTGCTTGATAATCGCCAGCTGAGCGCGCGCGACACCTGCCTGCTCATCTGCTTGATAATCGCCAGCTGAGCGCGCGCGACACCTGCCTGCTCATCTGCTTGATAATCGCCAGCTGAGCCGCGCGACACCTGCCTGCTCATCTGCTTGATAATCGCCAGCTGAGCCGCGCGACACCTGCCTGCTCATCTCTTGATAATCGCCAGCTGAGCTGCCGCGCGACCTGCCTGCTCATCTGCTTGATAATCGCCAGCTGAGCGCGCGACACCTGCCTGCTCATCTGCTTGATAATCGCCAGCTGAGCCGCGCGACACCCTGCCTGCTCATCTGCTTGATAATCGCCAGCTGAGCCGCGACGACACCTGCCTGCTCATCTGCTTGATAATCGCCAGCTGAGCCGCGCGACACCTGCCTGCTCATCTGCTTGATAATCGCCAGCTGAGCCGCGTGACACCTGCCTGCTCATCTGCTTGATAATCGCCAGCTGAGCCCCGCGACACCTGCCTGCTCATCTGCTTGATAATCGCCAGCTGAGCGCCGCGACACCTGCCTGCTCATCTGCTTGATAATCGCCAGCTGAGCCGCGCGACACCTGCCTGCTCATCTGCTTGATAATCGCCAGCTGAGCCGCGCGACACCTGCCTGCTCATCTGCTTGATAATCGCCAGCTGAGCCCGCGACACCTGCCTGCTCATCTGCTTGATAATCGCCAGCTGAGCCGCGCGACACCTGCCTGCTCATCTGCTTGAATGTGGCCAGCTGAGCCGCGCGACACCTGCCTGCTCATCTGCTTGATAATCGCCAGCTGAGCGCGCGACACCTGCCTGCTCATCTGCTTGATAATCGCCAGCTGAGCCGCGCGACACCTGCCTGCTCATCTCTTGATAATCGCCAGCAGCTGCGCGCGACACCTGCCTGCTCATCTTCTTGATAATCGCCAGCTGAGCCGCGCGACACCTGCCTGCTCATCTGCTTGATAATCGCCAGCTGAGCCGCGCGACACCTGCCTGCTCATCTGCTTGATAATCGCCAGCTGAGCCGCGCGACACCTGCCTGCTCATCTGCTTGATAATCGCCAGCTGAGCCCGCGTGACACCTGCCTGCTCATCTGCTTGATAATCGCCAGCTGAGCCGCCGCGACACCTGCCTGCTCATCTGCTTGATAATCGCCAGCTGAGCCGCGTGACACCTGCCTGCTCATCTGCTTGATAATCGCCAGCTGAGCGTGCGCGACACCTGCCTGCTCATCTGCTTGATAATCGCCAGCTGAGCCCGCGTGACACCTGCCTGCTCATCTCATCTGCTTGATAATCGCCAGCTGAGCCGCGCGACACCTGCCTGCTCATCTGCTTGATAATCGCCAGCTGAGCTGCGCGACACCTGCCTGCTCATCTGCTTGATAATCGCCAGCTGAGCCGCGCGACACCTGCCTGCTCATCTGCTTGATAATCGCCAGCTGAGCCGCGCGACACCTGCCTGCTCATCTGCTTGACTGTGGCCAGCTGAGCCGCGCGACACCTGCCTGCTCATCTGCTTGATAATCGCCAGCTGAGCCGCGCGACACCTGCCTGCTCATCTGCTTGATAATCGCCAGCTGAGCCGCGCGACACCTGCCTGCTCATCTGCTTGATAATCGCCAGCTGAGCCGCCGCGACACCTGCCTGCTCATCTGCTTGATAATCGCCAGCTGAGCCCGCGACACCTGCCTGCTCATCTGCTTGATAATCGCCAGCTGAGCCGCGCGACACCTGCCTGCTCATCTGCTTGATAATCGCCAGCTGAGCCGCGCGACACCTGCCTGCTCATCTTGATGATAATCGACAGCTGAGCCGCGCGACACCTGCCTGCTCATCTCTTGATAATCGCCAGCTGAGCCGCGTGACACCTGCCTGCTCATCTGCTTGATAATCGCCAGCTGAGCCGCGCGACACCTGCCTGTTCATCTGCTTGATAATCGCCAGCTGAGCCGCGCGACACCTGCCTGCTCATCTGCTTGATAATCGCCAGCTGAGCCCGCGACACCTGCCTGCTCATCTGCTTGATATCGCCAGCTGAGCCGCGCGACACCTGCCTGCTCATCTGCTTGATAATCGCCAGCTGAGCCGCGCGACACCTGCCTGCTCATCTGCTTGATAATCGCCAGCTGAGCCCGCGCGACACCTGCCTGCTCATCTGCTTGATAATCGCCAGCTGAGCCGCGCGACACCTGCCTGCTCATCTGCTTGATAATCGCCAGCTGAGCCGCGCGTGACACCTGCCTGCTCATCTGCTTGATAATCGCCAGCTGAGCCGCGCGACACCTGCCTGCTCATCTGCTTGATAATCGCCAGCTGAGCCGCCGCGACACCTGCCTGCTCATCTGCTGATAATCGCCAGCTGAGCCGCGCGACACCTGCCTGCTCATCTGCTTGATAATCGCCAGCTGAGCCGCGCGACACCTGCCTGCTCATCTGCTTGATAATCGCCAGCTGAGCCGCGCGACACCTGCCTGCTCATCTGCTTGATAATGGCCAGCTGAGCCGCGCGACACCTGCCTGCTCATCTGCTTGATAATCGCCAGCTGAGCCGCGTGCGACACCTGCCTGCTCATCTGCTTGATAATCGCAGCAGCTGAGCCGCGCGACCTGCCTGCTCATCTGCTTGATAATCGCCAGCTGAGCCAGCGCGACACCTGCCTGCTCATCTGCTTGATAATCGCCAGCAGCTGAGCGCGCGACACCTGCCTGCTCATCTGCTTGATAATCGACAGCTGAGCCGCGACACCTGCCTGCTCATCTGCTTGATAATCGCCAGCTGAGCCCCGCGACACCTGCCTGCTCATCCTGCTTGATAATCGCCAGCTGAGCCGCGCGACACCTGCCTGCTCATCTGCTTGATAATCGCCAGCTGAGCGCGCGACACCTGCCTGCTCATCTGCTTGATAATCGCCAGCTGAGCCCGCGCGACACCTGCCTGCTCATCTGCTTGATAATCCAGCCAGCTGAGCGCGCGACACCTGCCTGCTCATCTGCTTGATATCCAGCCAGCTGAGCGCGCGACACCTGCCTGCTCATCTGCTTGATAATCGCCAGCTGAGCCGCCGCGACACCTGCCTGCTCATCTGCTTGATAATCGCCAGCTGAGCCGCGCGACACCTGCCTGCTCATCTGCTTGATAATCGCCAGCTGAGCCGCGACACCTGCCTGCTCATCTGCTTGATAATCGCCAGCTGAGCGCGCGACACCTGCCTGCTCATCTGCTTGATAATCGCCAGCTGAGCCGCGCGACACCTGCCTGCTCATCTGCTTGATAATCGCCAGCTGAGCCGCGCGACACCTGCCTGCTCATCTGCTTGATAATCGCCAGCTGAGCCCGCGTGACACCTGCCTGCTCATCTGCTTGATAATCGCCAGCTGAGCCGCGCGACACCTGCCTGCTCATCTGCTTGATAATCGCCAGCTGAGCGCGCGACACCTGCCTGCTCATCTGCTTGATAATCGCCAGCTGAGCGCGCGACACCTGCCTGCTCATCTGCTTGATAATCGCCAGCTGAGCCGCGTGACACCTGCCTGCTCATCTGCTTGATAATCGCCAGCTGAGCCGCGTGACACCTGCCTGCTCATCTGCTTGATAATCGCCAGCTGAGCCCGCGCGACACCTGCCTGCTCATCTGCTTGATGATAATCGCCAGCTGAGCGCGCGACACCTGCCTGCTCATCTGCTTGATAATCGCCAGCTGAGCGCGCGACACCTGCCTGCTCATCTGCTTGATAATCGCCAGCTGAGCCGCGCGACACCTGCCTGCTCATCTGCTTGATAATCGCCAGCTGAGCCGCGCGACACCTGCCTGCTCATCTGCTTGATAATCGACAGCTGAGCCGCGCGACACCTGCCTGCTCATCTGCTTGATAATCGCCAGCTGAGCCGCGCGTGACACCTGCCTGCTCATCTGCTTGATAATCGCCAGCTGAGCGCGCGACACCTGCCTGCTCATCTGCTTGATAATCGCCAGCTGAGCCGCGCGACACCTGCCTGCTCATCTGCTTGATAATCGCCAGCTGAGCCGCGCGACACCTGCCTGCTCATCTGCTTGATAATCGCCAGCTGAGCCCGCGCGACACCTGCCTGCTCATCTGCTTGATAATCGACAGCTGAGCGCGCGACACCTGCCTGCTCATCTGCTTGATAATCGCCAGCTGAGCCCCGCGACACCTGCCTGCTCATCTGCTTGATAATCGCCAGCTGAGCCGCGCGACACCTGCCTGCTCATCTGCTTGATAATCGCCAGCTGAGCCGCGCGACACCTGCCTGCTCATCTGCTTGATAATCGCCAGCTGAGCCGCGCGACACCTGCCTGCTCATCTCTTGATAATCGCCAGCTGAGCCGCGCGACACCTGCCTGCTCATCTGCTTGATAATCGCCAGCTGAGCCCCGCGACACCTGCCTGCTCATCTGCTTGATAATCGCCAGCTGAGCCGCGCGACACCTGCCTGCTCATCTGCTTGATAATCGCCAGCTGAGCCCCGCGCGACACCTGCCTGCTCATCTGCTTGATAATCGCCAGCTGAGCGCGCGACACCTGCCTGCTCATCTTTGATAATCGCCAGCTGAGCGCGCGACACCTGCCTGCTCATCTGCTTGATAATCGCCAGCTGAGCCCGCGACACCTGCCTGCTCATCTGCTTGATAATCGCCAGCTGAGCCCGCGACCACCTGCCTGCTCATCTGATTGATAATCGCCAGCTGAGCGCGCGACACCTGCCTGCTCATCTGCTTGATAATCGCCAGCTGAGCCCGCGACGACACCTGCCTGCTCATCTGCTTGATAATCGCCAGCTGAGCCGCGTGACACCTGCCTGCTCATCTGCTTGATAATCGCCAGCTGAGCGCGCGCGACACCCTGCCTGCTCATCTGCTTGATAATCGCCAGCTGAGCCGCGCGACACCTGCCTGCTCATCTGCTGATAATCGCCAGCTGGGCGCGTGACACCTGCCTGCTCATCTGCTTGATAATCGCCAGCTGAGCGCGCGACACCTGCCTGCTCATCTGCTTGATAATCGCCAGCTGAGCCGCGCGACACCTGCCTGCTCATCTGCTTGATAATCGCCAGCTGAGGCCGCGCGACACCTGCCTGCCTCATCTGCTTGATAATCGCCAGCTGGGCGCGCGACACCTGCCTGCTCATCTGCTTGATAATCGCCAGCTGAGCCGCGCGACACCTGCCTGCTCATCTGCTTGATAATCGCCAGCTGAGCCGCGCGACACCTGCCTGCTCATCTGCTTGATAATCGCCAGCTGAGCCGCGTGACACCTGCCTGCTCATCTGCTTGATAATCGCCAGCTGAGCCGCGCGACACCTGCCTGCTCATCTGCTTGATAATCGCCAGCTGAGCCGCGCGACACCTGCCTGCTCATCTGCTTGATATAAGCCAGCTGAGCCGCGCGACACCTGCCTGCTCATCTGCTTGATAATCGCCAGCTGAGCCGCGCGACACCTGCCTGCTCATCTGCTTGATAATCGCCAGCTGAGCGCGCGACACCTGCCTGCTCATCTGCTTGATAATCGCCAGCTGAGCCGCGTGACACCTGCCTGCTCATCTGCTTGATAATCGCCAGCTGAGCCGCGCGCGACACCTGCCTGCTCATCTTGATAATCGCCAGCTGAGCCCGCGCGACACCTGCCTGCTCATCTGCTTGATAATCGCCAGCTGAGCCGCGACGACACCTGCCTGCTCATCTGCTTGATAATCGCCAGCTGAGCCGCGCGACACCTGCCTGCTCATCTGCTTGATAATCGCCAGCTGAGCCGCGCGACACCTGCCTGCTCATCTGCTTGATAATCGCCAGCTGAGCCGCGCGACACCTGCCTGCTCATCTGCTTGATAATCGCCAGCTGAGCCCGCGACACCTGCCTGCTCATCTGCTGATGATAATCGCCAGCTGAGCCGTGCGACACCTGCCTGCTCATCTGCTTGATAATCGCCAGCTGAGCCGCGCGACACCTGCCTGCTCATCTGCTTGATAATCGCCAGCTGAGCGCGCGACACCTGCCTGCTCATCTGCTTGATAATCGCCAGCTGAGCGCGCGACACCTGCCTGCTCATCTGCTTGATAATCGCCAGCTGAGGCGCGCGACACCTGCCTGCTCATCTGCTTGATAATCGCCAGCTGAGCCGCGCGACACCTGCCTGCTCATCTGCTTGATAATCGCCAGCTGAGCCGCGCGACACCTGCCTGCTCATCTGCTTGATAATCGCCAGCTGAGCCGCGCGACACCTGCCTGCTCATCTGCTTGATAATCGCCAGCTGAGCCCGCGACACCTGCCTGCTCATCTGCTTGATAATCGCCAGCTGAGCCGCGACACCTGCCTGCTCATCTGCTTGATAATCGCCAGCTGAGCGCGCGACACCTGCCTGCTCATCTGCTTGATGATGTCGCCAGCTGAGCGCGTGACACCTGCCTGCTCATCTGCTTGATAATCGCCAGCTGAGCCGCGCGACACCTGCCTGCTCATCTTTGATAATCGCCAGCTGAGCCCGCGCGACACCTGCCTGCTCATCTGCTTGATAATCGCCAGCTGAGCCCGCGCGACACCTGCCTGCTCATCTGCTTGATAATCGCCAGCTGAGCCGCGCGACACCTGCCTGCTCATCTGCTTGATAATCGCCAGCTGAGCCGCGCGACACCTGCCTGCTCATCTGCTTGATAATCGCCAGCTGAGCCGCGCGACACCTGCCTGCTCATGCTTGATAATCGCCAGCTGAGCCCCGCGACACCTGCCTGCTCATCTGCTTGATAATCGCCAGCTGAGCGCGCGACACCTGCCTGCTCATCTGCTTGATAATCGCCAGCTGAGCCGCGCGACACCTGCCTGCTCATCTGCTTGATAATCGCCAGCTGAGCCGCGCGACACCTGCCTGCTCATCTGCTTGATAATCGCCAGCTGAGCCGCGGGACACCTGCCTGCTCATCTGCTTGATAATCGCCAGCTGAGCCGCGCGACACCTGCCTGCTCATCTGCTTGATAATCGCCAGCTGAGCCGCGACACCTGCCTGCTCATCTGCTTGATAATCGCCAGCTGAGCCCGCGACACCTGCCTGCTCATCTGCTTGATAATCGCCAGCTGAGCCGCGCGACACCTGCCTGCTCATCTGCTTGATAATCGACAGCTGAGCCCGCGACACCTGCCTGCTCATCTGCTTGATAATCGCCAGCTGAGCCGCCCGCGACACCTGCCTGCTCATCTGCTTGATAATCGCCAGCTGAGCCGCGCGACACCTGCCTGCTCATCTGCTTGATAATCGCCAGCTGAGCCCGCGACACCTGCCTGCTCATCTGCTTGATAATCGCCAGCTGAGCGCGCGACACCTGCCTGCTCATCTGCTTGATAATCGCCAGCTGAGCCGCGCGACACCTGCCTGCTCATCTGCTTGATAATCGCCAGCTGAGCCGCGCGACACCTGCCTGCTCATCTGCTTGATAATCGCCAGCTGAGCCCGCGCGACACCTGCCTGCTCATCTGCTTGATAATCGCCAGCTGAGCCGCGCGACACCTGCCTGCTCATCTGCTTGATAATCGCCAGCTGAGCCGCGCGACACCTGCCTGCTCATCTGCTTGATAATCGCCAGCTGAGCCGCGACACCTGCCTGCTCATCTGCTTGATAATCGCCAGCTGAGCCGCGCGACACCTGCCTGCTCATCTGCTTGATAATCGCCAGCTGAGAGCCGCGACACCTGCCTGCTCATCTGCTTGATAATCGACAGCTGAGCGCGCGACACCTGCCTGCTCATCTGCTTGATAATCGACAGCTGAGCGCGCGACACCTGCCTGCTCATCTGCTTGATAATCGCCAGCTGAGCCGCGCGACACCTGCCTGCTCATCTGCTTGATAATCGCCAGCTGAGCCGCGCGACACCTGCCTGCTCATCTGCTTGATAATCGCCAGCTGAGCCGCGCGACACCTGCCTGCTCATCTGCTTGATAATCGCCAGCTGAGCCGCGCGACACCTGCCTGCTCATCTGCTTGATGATAATCGCCAGCTGAGCGCGCGACACCTGCCTGCTCATCTGCTTGATAATCGCCAGCTGAGCCGCGCGACACCTGCCTGCTCATCTGCTTGATAATCGCCAGCTGAGCGCGCGACACCTGCCTGCTCATCTGCTTGATAATCGCCAGCTGAGCCGCGCGACACCTGCCTGCTCATCTGCTTGATAATCGCCAGCTGAGCCCGCGCGACACCTGCCTGCTCATCTTTTGATAATCGCCAGCTGAGCCGCGCGACACCTGCCTGCTCATCTGCTTGATAAATCGCCAGCTGAGCCGCGCGACACCTGCCTGCTCATCTGCTTGATAATCGCCAGCTGAGCCGCGCGACACCTGCCTGCTCATCTGCTTGATGTCGCCAGCTGAGCGCGTGACACCTGCCTGCTCATCTGCTTGATAATCGCCAGCTGAGCGCGCGACACCTGCCTGCTCATCTGCTTGATAATCGCCAGCTGCCGCCGCGACACCTGCCTGCTCATCTGCTTGATAATCGCCAGCTGAGCCCGCGCGACACCTGCCTGCTCATCTGCTTGATAATCGCCAGCTGAGCCGCGCGACACCTGCCTGCTCATCTGCTTGATAATCGCCAGCTGAGCCGCGCGACACCTGCCTGCTCATCTGCTTGATAATCGCCAGCTGAGCCCGCGACACCTGCCTGCTCATCTGCTTGATAATCGCCAGCTGAGCCGCGCGACACCTGCCTGCTCATCTGCTTGATAATCGCCAGCTGAGCCGCGCGACACCTGCCTGCTCATCTGCTTGATAATCGCCAGCTGAGCCGCGCGACACCTGCCTGCTCATCTGCTTGATAATCGCCAGCTGAGCCGCGCGACACCTGCCTGCTCATCTGCTTGATAATCAGCCAGCTGAGCGCGCGACACCTGCCTGCTCATCTGCTTGATAATCGCGCCAGCTGAGCCGCGCGACACCTGCCTGCTCATCTGCTTGATAATCGCCAGCTGAGCCCGCGACACCCTGCCTGCTCATCTGCTTGATAATCGACAGCTGAGCGCGCGACACCTGCCTGCTCATCTGCTTGATAATCGCCAGCTGAGCCGCGCGACACCTGCCTGCTCATCTGCTTGATAATCGCCAGCTGAGCCCCGCGACACCTGCCTGCTCATCTGCTTGATAATCGCCAGCTGAGCCGCGCGCGACACCTGCCTGCTCATCTGCTGATAATCGCCAGCTGAGCCGCGCGACACCTGCCTGCTCATCTGCTTGATATCGCCAGCTGAGCCGCGCGACACCTGCCTGCTCATCTGCTTGATAATCGCCAGCCAGCTGAGCCGCGCGACACCTGCCTGCTCATCTGCTTGATAATCGCCAGCTGAGCCGCGCGACACCTGCCTGCTCATCTGCTTGATAATCGCCAGCTGAGCCGCGCGACACCTGCCTGCTCATCTGCTTGATAATCGCCAGCTGAGCCGCGCGACACCTGCCTGCTCATCTGCTTGATAATCGCCAGCTGAGCCGCGCGACACCTGCCTGCTCATCTGCTTGATAATCGCCAGCTGAGCCGCGCGACACCTGCCTGCTCATCTGCTTGATAATCGCCAGCTGAGCCGCGCGCGACACCTGCCTGCTCATCTGCTGATGATAATCGCCAGCTGAGCCGCGCGACACCTGCCTGCTCATCTGCTTGATAATCGCCAGCTGAGCCGCGCGACACCTGCCTGCTCATCTGCTTGATAATCGCCAGCTGAGCCGCGCGACACCTGCCTGCTCATCTGCTTGATAATCGCCAGCTGAGCCGCGCGACACCTGCCTGCTCATCTGCTTGATAATCGCCAGCTGAGCCGCGACGACACCTGCCTGCTCATCTGCTTGATAATCGCCAGCTGAGCCGCGCGACACCTGCCTGCTCATCTGCTTGATAATCGCCAGCTGAGCCGCGCGACACCTGCCTGCTCATCTGCTTGATAATCGCCAGCTGAGCCGCGCGACACCTGCCTGCTCATCTGCTTGATAATCGCCAGCTGAGCCCGCGACACCTGCCTGCTCATCTGCTTGATAATCGCCAGCTGAGCCGCGCGACACCTGCCTGCTCATCTGCTTGATAATCGCCAGCTGAGCCGCGCGACACCTGCCTGCTCTCATCTGCTTGATAATCGCCAGCTGAGCCCCGCGACACCTGCCTGCTCATCTGCTTGATAATCGCCAGCTGAGCCCGCGCGACACCTGCCTGCTCATCTGCTTGATAATCGCCAGCTGAGCGCGCGACACCTGCCTGCTCATCTGCTTGATAATCGCCAGCTGGGCGCGCGACACCTGCCTGCTCATCTGCTTGATAATCGCCAGCTGAGCGCGCGACACCTGCCTGCTCATCTGCTTGATAATCGCCAGCTGAGAGCCGCGCGACACCTGCCTGCTCATCTGCTTGATAATCGCCAGCTGAGCGCGCGACACCTGCCTGCTCATCTGCTTGATAATCGCCAGCTGAGCGCGCGACACCTGCCTGCTCATCTGCTTGATAATCGCCAGCTGAGCCGCGACACCTGCCTGCTCATCTGCTTGATAATCGCCAGCTGAGCCGCGCGACACCTGCCTGCTCATCTGCTTGATAATCGCCAGCTGAGCGCGCGACACCTGCCTGCTCATCTGCGTGATAATCGCCAGCTGAGCCGCGTGACACCTGCCTGCTCATCTGCTTGATAATCGCCAGCTGAGCGCGCGACACCTGCCTGCTCATCTGCTTGATAATCGCCAGCTGAGCCGCGCGACACCTGCCTGCTCATCTGCTTGATAATCGCCAGCTGAGCCGCGCGACACCTGCCTGCTCATCTGCTTGATAATCGCCAGCTGAGCCCGCGACACCTGCCTGCTCATCTGCCTGATAATCGCCAGCTGAGCCGCACGACACCTGCCAGCTCATCTGCTTGATAATCGACAGCTGAGCGCGGGACACCTGCCTGCTCATCTGCTTGTTACTCGCCATCTGAGCCCCGTGACACCTGCCTGCTCATCTGCCTGATAATCGCTAGCTGAGCCGCGCGACACCTGCCTGCTCATCTGCTTGATAATCGCCAGCTGAGCCGCGCGACACCTGCCTGCTCATCTGCCTGATAATCGCCAGCTGAGCCGCGCGACACCTGCCTGCTCATCTGCTTGATACTCGACAGCTGAGCCCCGCGACACCTGCCTGCTCATCTTTTGATAATCGCCAGCTGAGCCCCGCGACACCTGCCTGCTCATCTGCTTGATAATCGCCAGCTGAGCCGCGCGACACCTGCCTGCTCATCTGCTTGATAATCGCCAGCTGAGCCCCGCGACACCTGCCTGCTCATCTGCTTGATAATCGCCAGCTGAGCCGCGCGACACCTGCCTGCTCATCTGCTTGATAATCGCCAGCTGAGCCCGCGACACCTGCCTGCTCATCTGCTTGATAATCGCCAGCTGAGCCGCGCGACACCTGCCTGCTCATCTGCTTGATAATCGCCAGCTGAGCCGCGCGACACCTGCCTGCTCATCTGCTTGATAATCGCCAGCTGAGCCGCGACGACACCTGCCTGCTCATGCTTGATAATCGCCAGCTGAGCCGCGCGACCACCTGCCTGCTCATCTGCTTGATAATCGCCAGCTGAGCCGCGCGACACCTGCCTGCTCATCTGCTTGATAATCGCCAGCTGAGCCGCGTGACACCTGCCTGCTCATCTGCTTGATAATCGCCAGCTGAGCGCGCGCGACACCTGCCTGCTCATCTGCTTGATAATCGCCAGCTGAGCCGCACGACACCTGCCTGCTCATCTGCTTGATAATCGCCAGCTGAGCCGCGCGACACCTGCCTGCTCATCTGCTTGATAATCGCCAGCTGAGGCGCGCGACACCTGCCTGCTCATCTGCTTGATAATCGCCAGCTGAGCCGCGCGACACCTGCCTGCTCATCTGCTTGATAATCGCCAGCTGAGCCGCGCGACACCTGCCTGCTCATCTGCTTGATAATCGCCAGCTGAGCCGCGCGACACCTGCCTGCTCATCTGCTTGATAATCGACAGCTGAGCCGCGCGACACCTGCCTGCTCATCTGCTTGATAATCGCCAGCTGAGCCGCGCGACACCTGCCTGCTCATCTGCTTGATAATCGCCAGCTGGGGGCGCGACACCTGCCTGCTCATCTGCTTGATAATCGCCAGCTGAGCGCGCGTGACACCTGCCTGCTCATCTGCTTGATAATCGCCAGCTGAGCCCCGCGACACCTGCCTGCTCATCTGCTTGATAATCGCCAGCTGAGCGCGCGACACCTGCCTGCTCATCATCTTGATAATCGCCAGCTGAGCGCGACGACACCTGCCTGCTCATCTGCTTGATAATCGCCAGCTGAGCCGCGCGACACCTGCCTGCTCATCTGCTTGATAATCGACAGCTGAGCCCGCGCGACACCTGCCTGCTCATCTGCTTGATAATCGCCAGCTGAGCCGCGCGACACCTGCCTGCTCATCTGTGATGATAATCGCCAGCTGAGCCCGCGCGACACCTGCCTGCTCATCTGCTTGATAATCGCCAGCTGAGCCCGCGACACCTGCCTGCTCATCTGCTTGATAATCGCCAGCTGAGCCGCGACACCTGCCTGCTCATCTGCTTGATAATCGCCAGCTGAGCCCGCGACACCTGCCTGCTCATCTGCTTGATAATCGCCAGCTGAGCCGCGCGACACCTGCCTGCTCATCTGCTTGATAATCGCCAGCTGAGCCCGCGCGACACCTGCCTGCTCATCTGCTTGATAATCGCCAGCTGAGCCGCGCGACACCTGCCTGCTCATCTGCTTGATAATCGCCCAGCTGAGCCGCCGCGACACCTGCCTGCTCATCTGCTTGATAATCGCCAGCTGAGCGCGCGACACCTGCCTGCTCATCTGCTTGATAATCGCCAGCTGAGCCGCGCGACACCTGCCTGCTCATCTGCTTGATAATCGCCAGCTGAGCCGCGCGACACCTGCCTGCTCATCTGCTTGATAATCGCCAGCTGAGCCGCGCGACACCTGCCTGCTCATCTGCTTGATAAATCGAGCAGCTGAGCCGCGCGACACCTGCCTGCTCATCTGCTTGATAATCGCCAGCTGAGCGCGCGCGACACCTGCCTGCTCATCTGCTTGATAATCGACAGCTGAGCCGCGCGACACCTGCCTGCTCATCTGCTTGATAATCGCCAGCTGAGCCCGCGACACCTGCCTGCTCATCTGCTTGATAATCGCCAGCTGAGCGCGCGACACCTGCCTGCTCATCTGCTTGATAATCGCCAGCTGAGCCGCGCGACACCTGCCTGCTCATCTGCTTGATAATCGCCAGCTGAGCCGCGCGACACCTGCCTGCTCATCTGCTTGATAATCGCCAGCTGAGCCGCGCGACACCTGCCTGCTCATCTGCTTGATAATCGCCAGCTGAGCCCGCGACACCTGCCTGCTCATCTGCTTGATAATCGCCAGCTGAGAGCCGCGTGACACCTGCCTGCTCATCTGCTTGATAATCGCCAGCTGAGCCGCGCGACACCTGCCTGCTCATCTGCTTGATAATCGCCAGCTGAGCCGCCGCGACACCTGCCTGCTCATCTGCTTGATAATCGACAGCTGAGCCCGCGCGACACCTGCCTGCTCATCTGCTTGATAATCGCCAGCTGAGCGCGCGCGACACCTGCCTGCTCATCTGCTTGATAATCGACAGCTGAGCGCGCGACACCTGCCTGCTCATCTGCTTGATAATGCCAGCTGAGCCGCGACACCTGCCTGCTCATCTGCTTGATAATCGCCAGCTGAGCCGCGCGACACCTGCCTGCTCATCTGCTTGATAATCGCCAGCTGAGCCGCGCGACACCTGCCTGCTCATCTGCTTGATAATCGCCAGCTGAGCCGCGACACGACACCTGCCTGCTCATCTCTTGATAATCGCCAGCTGAGCGCGCGACACCTGCCTGCTCATCTGCTTGATAATCGCCAGCTGAGCCGCGCGCGACACCTGCCTGCTCATCTGCTGATAATCGCAGCAGCTGAGCCCGCGCGACACCTGCCTGCTCATCTGCTTGATAATCGCCAGCTGAGCCGCGCGACACCTGCCTGCTCATCTGCTTGATAATCGCCAGCTGAGCCGCGCGACACCTGCCTGCTCATCTGCTTGATAATCGCCAGCTGAGCCCGCGCGACACCTGCCTGCTCATCTGCTTGATAATCGCCAGCTGAGCGCGCGCGACCTGCCTGCTCATCTGCTTGATAATCGCCAGCTGAGCGCGCGACACCTGCCTGCTCATCTGCTTGATAATCGCCAGCTGAGCCGCGCGACACCTGCCTGCTCATCTGCTTGATAATCGCCAGCTGAGCCGCGCGACACCTGCCTGCTCATCTGCTTGATAATCGCCAGCTGAGCCGCGCGACACCTGCCTGCTCATCTGCTTGATAATCGCCAGCTGAGCCGCGCGACACCTGCCTGCTCATCTGCTTGATAATCGCCAGCTGAGCGCGCGACACCTGCCTGCTCATCTGCTTGATAATCGCCAGCTGAGCCGCGCTCGCGACACCTGCCTGCTCATCTGCTTGATGATCGAGCAGCTGAGCACCGCGACTCAACCTGCTCATCGCAGCGGTAGTAGCCAGCTGAGCCGCCACCACGACACCTGCCTGCTCATCTGCTTGATAATCGAGCTGACGCTCGCGACCACGCCTGCTCGGCTGCGCTTGGTGCCAGCCAGCTGAGCCGCGACACCTGCCTGTTCATCTGTGATAATGAAAGCCCGAGCCTACCCGGCACTGCTGCCTGTCGTCTGGCGATGTCGACAGCTGGGCCCATGGAGCACCTGCTGTTCATCTGCATGATAATGCCGCCAGCTGAGCCCATTGTGACACCTGCCTGCTCATCTGCAGTGATATCGCCAGCTGAGCCCGCGACACCGCCTGCTCTTCTGCTTGACTGTGGCCAGCCTGAACCGCGTGACACCTGTCTGCTCATCTGTGATAATCGGCAGCTGGCGTGGCGACACCTGCCTGCTTATCTGTGATCGCCAGCTGAGCCCACCCAGCACCTGCATTCATCTGTAAGCGAAAACTGACCATGCGACACCTGCCTGCTCATCTGCTTGATAATCGCCAGCTGAGCCGCGCGACACCTGCCTGCTCATCTGCTTGATAATCGCCAGCTGAGAGCGCGCGACACCTGCCTGCTCATCTGCTTGATAATCGCCAGCTGAGCCGCGCGACACCTGCCTGCTCATCTGCTTGATAATCGCCAGCTGAGCCGCGCGACACCTGCCTGCTCATCTGCTTGATGTCGCCAGCTGAGGCCGCGACACCTGCCTGCTCATCTGCTTGATAATCGACAGCTGAGCGCGCGACACCTGCCTGCTCATCTGCTTGATAATCGCCAGCTGAGCCGCGCGACACCTGCCTGCTCATCTGCTTGATAATCGCCAGCTGAGCCGCGCGCGACACCTGCCTGCTCATCTGCTTGATATCGCCAGCTGAGCCCGCGTGACACCTGCCTGCTCATCTGCTTGATAATCGCCAGCTGAGCCGCGCGACACCTGCCTGCTCATCTGCTTGATAATCGCCAGCTGAGCCCGCGACACCTGCCTGTTCATCTGATAGAAAACCAGGCGCGCGACACCTGCCTGCTCATCGCTTGATAATGAAAGCTGAGCCGGCGACCACCTGCCTGCTCTTCTTTGATAATCGACAGTCCAGCTGGCGGCACCTGCTGCTCATCTGCCTGATAATCGCCAGCTGAGCCCCTTGACAACTGCCTGCTCATCTGCTTGATGTCGCCAGCTGAGCCCCGCGGCGCCTGCCTGTTCATCTGTGATGTCGCCAGCTGAGGCCGCGACGCCTGCCTGCTCATCTGCTTGATATTCGCCAGCTGAGCGCGCGACACCTGCCTGCTCTTCTGCTGGTTGTCATGTGGCTCTCGACACCTGTCTGCTCCCATCTGCTTGATTGCCGTAGATGAGCCATTGCCTGCCTGCTCAGCTGCTTGATAATCGGTAGCTGAGCCCATAGCGACACCTGCCTGCTTATGCCTTGATAATCGACAGCTGAGCCGCTGCGACACCTGCCTGCTCATCTGCTTGATTGTCATAGCGGAGACTGCGTGACACCTGCCTGCTCATCTGCTTGATAATCGCCAGCTGAGCCCGCGCGACACCTGCCTGCTCATCTGCTTGATAATCGCCAGCTGAGCCGCGACACCTGCCTGCTCATCTGCTTTGATAATCGCCAGCTGAGCCGCCGCGACACCTGCCTGCTCATCTGCTTGATAATCGCCAGCTGAGCCGCGCGACACCTGCCTGCTCATCTGCTTGATAATCGCCAGCTGAGCCGCGCGACACCTGCCTGCTCATCTGCTTGATAATGTCCAGCTGAGCCGCGCGCGACACCTGCCTGCTCATCTGCTTGATAATCGCCAGCTGAGCCGCGCGACACCTGCCTGCTCATCTGCTTGATAATCGTCGCCAGCTGAGCGACGCTGACACCTGCCTGCTCATCTGATGATAATCGCCAGCTGAGCGCTGCTGACACCTGCCTGCTCATCTGCTTGATAATCGCCAGCTGAGCCGCGCGACACCTGCCTGCTCATCTGCTTGATAATCGCCAGCTGAGCCGCGCGACACCTGCCTGCTCATCTGCTTGATAATCGCCAGCTGAGCCGCGCGACACCTGCCTGCTCATCTGCTTGATAATCGCCAGCTGAGCCGCGCGACACCTGCCTGCTCATCTGCTTGATAATCGCCAGCTGAGCCGCGCGACACCTGCCTGCTCATCTGCTTGATAATCGCCAGCTGAGCCGCGCGACACCTGCCTGCTCATCTGCTTGATAATCGCCAGCTGAGCGCGTGACACCTGCCTGCTCATCTGCTTGATAATGTCAGCCAGCTGAGCCGCGCGACACCTGCCTGCTCATCTGCTTGATAATCGCCCAGCTGAGCGCGACGACCTGCCTGCTCATCTGCTTGATAATCGCCAGCTGAGCCGCGCGACACCTGCCTGCTCATCTGCTTGATAATCGCCAGCTGAGCGCGCGACACCTGCCTGCTCATCTGCTTGATAATCGCCAGCTGAGCCGCGCGACACCTGCCTGCTCATCTGCTTGATAATCGCCAGCTGAGCGCGCGACACCTGCCTGCTCATCTGCTTGATTGTCGCCAGCTGAGCGCGCGACACCTGCCTGCTCATCTGCTTTGATAATCGCCAGCTGAGCCGCGCGACACCTGCCTGCTCATCTGCTTGATAATCGCCAGCTGAGCCGCGCGACACCTGCCTGCTCATCTGCTTGATAATCGCCAGCTGAGCCGCGCGACACCTGCCTGCTCATCTGCTTGATAATCGCCAGCTGAGCCCGCGCGACACCTGCCTGCTCATCTTTTGATAATCGCCAGCTGAGCCGCGCGACACCTGCCTGTTCATCTGCTTGATAATCGCCAGCTGAGCCCCGCGACACCTGCCTGCTCATCTGCTTGATAATCGCCAGCTGAGCCTCGCGACACCTGCCTGCTCATCTGCTTGATAATCGACAGCTGAGCCGCGCGACACCTGCCTGCTCATCTGCTTGATAATCGCCAGCTGAGCCGCGCGACACCTGCCTGCTCATCTGCTTGATAATCGCCAGCTGAGCCGCGCGACACCTGCCTGCTCATCTGCTTGATAATCGCCAGCTGAGCCGCGCGACACCTGCCTGCTCATCTGCTTGATAATCGCCAGCTGAGCGCGCGCGACACCTGCCTGCTCATCTGCTTGATAATCGACAGCTGAGCCGCGCGACACCTGCCTGCTCATCTGCTTGATAATCGCCAGCTGAGCCCGCGACACCTGCCTGCTCATCTGCTTGATAATCGCCAGCTGAGCCGCGCGACACCTGCCTGCTCATCTGCTTGATAATCGCCAGCTGAGCCGCGCGACACCTGCCTGCTCATCTGCTTGATAATCGACAGCTGAGCCGCGCGACACCTGCCTGCTCATCTCATCTGCTTGATAATCGCCAGCTGAGCCGCGCGACACCTGCCTGCTCATCTGCTTGATAATCGCCAGCTGAGCCGCGCGACACCTGCCTGCTCATCTGCTTGATAATCGACAGCTGAGCCGCGCGACACCTGCCTGCTCATCTTTGATAATCGCCAGCTGAGAGCCCGCGACACCTGCCTGCTCATCTGCTTGATAATCGCCAGCTGAGCCCCGCGACACCTGCCTGCTCATCTGCTTGATAATCGCCAGCTGAGCCGCGCGACACCTGCCTGCTCATCTGCTTGATAATCGCCAGCTGAGCCCGCGACACCTGCCTGCTCATCTGCTTGATAATCGCCAGCTGAGCCGCGCGACACCTGCCTGCTCATCTGCTTGATAATCGACAGCTGGCCCGCGCGACACCTGCCTGCTCATCTGCTTGATAATCGCCAGCTGAGCCGCGCGACACCTGCCTGCTCATCTCTTGATGATAATCGCCCAGCTGAGCCGCGCGACACCTGCCTGCTCATCTGCTTGATAATCGCCAGCTGAGCGCGCGACACCTGCCTGCTCATCTGCTGATAATCGCCAGCTGAGCCGCGCGACACCTGCCTGCTCATCTGCTTGATAATCGCCAGCTGAGCCGCGCGACACCTGCCTGCTCATCTGCTTGATAATCGCCAGCTGAGCCGCGCGACACCTGCCTGCTCATCTTTTGATAATCGCCAGCTGAGCCCGCGACACCTGCCTGCTCATCTGCTTGATAATCGCCAGCTGAGCCGCGCGACACCTGCCTGCTCATCTGCTTGATAATCGCCAGCTGAGCCGCGCGACACCTGCCTGCTCATCTGCTTGATAATCGCCAGCTGAGCCGCGCGACACCTGCCTGCTCATCTGCTTGATAATCGCCAGCTGAGCCGCGCGACACCTGCCTGCTCATCTCTTGATAATCGCCAGCTGAGCCGCGCGACACCTGCCTGCTCATCTGCTTGATAATCGCCAGCCTGAGCCGCGCGACACCTGCCTGCTCATCTGCTTGATAATCGACAGCTGAGCCAGCGCGACGACACCTGCCTGCTCATCTGCTTGATAATCGCCAGCTGAGCCGCGCGACACCTGCCTGCTCATCTGCTTGATAATCGCCAGCTGAGCCGCCGCGACACCTGCCTGCTCATCTGCTTGATAATCGACAGCTGAGCCGCGCGACACCTGCCTGCTCATCTTTGATAATCGCCAGCTGAGCCCCGCGACACCTGCCTGCTCATCTGCTTGATAATCGCCAGCTGAGCCCGCGACACCTGCCTGCTCATCTGCTTGATAATCGCCAGCTGAGCCGCGCGACACCTGCCTGCTCATCTGCTTGATAATCGCCAGCTGAGCGCGCGACACCTGCCTGCTCATCTGCTTGATAATCGCCAGCTGAGCCGCGCGACACCTGCCTGCTCATCTGCTTGATAATCGCGCCAGCTGAGCGCGCGCGACACCTGCCTGCTCATCTCTTGATAATCGCCAGCAGCTGAGCCGCGCGACACCTGCCTGCTCATCTGCTTGATAATCGCCAGCTGAGCCGCGCGACACCTGCCTGCTCATCTGCTTGATAATCGCCAGCTGCTGCGCCGCGACACCTGCCTGCTCATCTGCTGATAATCGCCAGCTGAGCCCGCGACACCTGCCTGTTCATCTGATTGGCGAGCCAGCTGGGCCGACGCCTGCCCACCGACAGCTGTGCTGCGACATCTGCCTTCTCATCTGTAGTGGTCGCCAGCTGAGCCCTTACGACACCTGCCTGTTCATCTGTGATGTCCCGAAAACTGAACTAGCGACACCTGCTCATCTGCGATTGTCCCCAGCCAGACGCGACACCTGCCTGCTCATCTGCTTTGAGAATCGCCAGCTGAGCCCACGTGACACCTGCCTCTCATCTGATGTGGTGAATCCGACAGCTGCCTGCAGGGTGACACCTGCTGCTCATCTGCTTGATGTTCATCAGCTGAGCCAGCGCGACGCCTGCCTGCTCATCTGTGATGTCCCGACAGCTGGAGCCGCGACACCTGCCTGCTCATCTGTGATAATCGCCAGCTGGGCGCTGACCTGCCTGCTCATCTTGTGATAATCGCCAGCTGCACACCTGCTCATCTGCTTGATAATCGACATCTGAGCGCGCGACACCTGCCCTGTTCATTTGCTTGATACTTCGCTAGCTGAGCCCGCGACACCCTGCTGCTCATCTGTGATATTTGACAGCTGGGCGCGCAACACCTGCCTGCTCATCTTTTGATAATCACCAGCTGAGCCCCTCGACACCTGCCTGTTCATCTGGCGGTAATCATAGCTGAGTCAGCGACGCCTGTACCTCTGCTTGAAAATCGAAAACTGAACCCGCGCGACACCTGCCTGCTCATCTGCTTGATGTTAGCCAGCTGAGCGCGACACCTGCCACCTGCTCTTCTGCCTGATAATCGCCAGGCTCTCGACACCTGTCTGCTCATCTGTGATTAGCCGCCAGCTAGGCCGCGCGACACCTGCCTGCTCAGCTGCGATGTCGACAGCTGAGCCGTCGACACCTGCCTGTTAATCTGCTTGATAATCGAAAACTGGGCCGCCACGCCTGCCTGCTCATCTGGCGATGCCACTGGGCGGCGTGACGCTGGCCTGTTCTTCTGCTTGATTGCGCCAGCTGAGCCGCGCGACCTGCCTGCTCATCTGCTTGATAATCGCCAGCTGAGCCGCGCGACACCTGCCTGCTCATCTGCTTGATAATGCCAGCTGAGCCGTGACACCTGCCTGCTCATCTGCTTGATAATCGACAGCTGAGCGCGCGACACCTGCCTGCTCATCTGCTTGATAATCGCCAGCTGAGCGCCCGCGACACCTGCCTGCTCATCTGCCTGATAATCGCCAGCTGAGCCGCGCGACACCTGCCTGCTCATCTGCCTGATAATCGCCAGCTGAGCCCGCGACACCTGCCTGCTCATCTGCTTGATAATCGCCAGCTGAGCCGCGCGACACCTGCCTGCTCATCTGCTTGATAATCGCCAGCTGAGCCGCGCGACACCTGCCTGCTCATCTGCTTGATAATCGCCAGCTGAGCCGCGCGACACCTGCCTGCTCATCTGCTTGATAATCGCCAGCTGAGCCGCGACACCTGCCTGCTCATCTGCTTGATAATCGACAGCTGAGCCGCGCGCGACACCTGCCTGCTCATCTGCTTGATAATCGCCAGCTGAGCGCGCGACACCTGCCTGCTCATCTGCCTGATAATCGCCAGCTGAGCCGCGCGACACCTGCCTGCTCATCTGCTTGATAATCGCCAGCTGATCCCCGCGACACCTGCCTGCCTATCTGCTTGATAATCGACAGCTGAGCCGCGCGACACCTGCCTGCTCATCTGCTTGATAATCGCCAGCTGAGCCGCGTGACACCTGCCTGCTCATCTGCTTGATTGTCGCCAGCTGAGCGCGCGACACCTGCCTGCTCATCTGCTTGATAATCGACAGCTGAGCCGCGCGACACCTGCCTGCTCATCTGCTTGTTAATGCCAGCTGAGCCGCTTGACACCTGCCTGCTCATCTGCTTGATAATCGACAGCTGAGCAGTGCGACACCTGCCTGCTCATCTGCTTGATAATCGCCAGCTGAGCCGCGCGACACCTGCCTGCTCATCTGCTTGATAATCGCCAGCTGAGCCGCGCGACACCTGCCTGCTCATCTGCTTGATAATCGCCAGCTGAGCCGCGCGACACCTGCCTGCTCATCTTCTTGATAATCGACAGCTGAGCCGCGCGACACCTGCCTGCTCATCTGCTTGATAATCGCCAGCTGAGCCGCGCGACACCTGCCTGCTCATCTGCTTGATAATCGGCCAGCTGAGCCGCGTGACACCTGCCTGCTCATCTGCTTGATAATCGCCAGCTGAGCCGCGCGACGACCTGCCTGCTCATCTGCTTGATAATCGACAGCTGAGAGCGCGCGACACCTGCCTGCTCATCTGCTTGATAATCGCCAGCTGAGCCCGCGACACCTGCCTGCTCATCTGCTTGATAAAATCGACAGCTGCGCCGCGCGACACCTGCCTGCTCATCTGCTTGATAATCGCCAGCTGAGCCCGCGCGACACCTGCCTGCTCATCTCTTGATAATCGACAGCTGAGCCGCGCGACACCTGCCTGCTCATCATCTTGATAATCGCCAGCTGAGCCGCGACACCTGCCTGCTCATCTGCTTGATAATCGCCAGCTGAGCCGCGCGACACCTGCCTGCTCATCTGCTTGATAATCGCCAGCTGAGCCGCGACACCTGCCTGCTCATCTGTTTGATAATCGCCAGCTGAGCCCGCGCGACACCTGCCTGCTCATCTGCTTGATAATCGCCAGCTGAGCGCGCGACACCTGCCTGCTCATCTGCTTGATAATCGCCAGCTGAGCGCGCGACACCTGCCTGCTCATCTGCTTGATAATCGCCAGCTGAGCGCGCGACACCTGCCTGCTCATCTGCTTGATAATCGCCAGCTGAGCCGCGACACCTGCCTGCTCATCTGCTTGATAATCGCCAGCTGAGGCGCGCGACACCTGCCTGCTCATCTGCTTGATAATCGACAGCTGAGCCGCGTGACACCTGCCTGCCTGTTCATCTGCTTGATAATCGCCAGCTGAGCCGCGCGACACCTGCCTGCTCATCTGGCGATAATGCGACAGCTAGTATGCCCGACACCTGCTGCCTCATCTGCTTGGTGGTACCAGCTGGGCGCTTGGCCACCTGCCTGCTCATCTGTGATAATCGACAGCTGAGCCGTCGACACCTGCCTGTTCATCTGCTTGATTATCGCCAGCTGAGTACGCGACACCTGCCTGTTCATCATGCTTGATAATGCGCCAGCTGAGTCCGCGACACCTGCCTGTTCATCTGCTTGAAAATCGAAAACTGAACCGCCCGTGACGCACCTGCCTGCTCATCTGCTTGATATCGCCAGCTGGGCCAGCGCGACACTTGCCTGCTCATCTGCTTGACTGTGGCCCGGCGTGACACCTGTCTGCTCTACATCTGTGATAATCGGCGTGAGCGGCGTGACACCTGCCTGCTCATCTGCTGTATAATCGACAGCTGAGCCGCGACACTGCCTGTTTATCTGCTTGATAATCGCCAGCTGAGCCCGCGACACCTGCCTGCTCATCTGCTTGAAAATGAAAAGCTGAACGCGCGACACCTGCCTGCTCATCTGCTTGATATATGCCAGCTGAGCCGCGGCGACACCTGCCTGCTCTTCTTCTTGATAATCGACAGCTGAGCCGCGCGACACCTGCCTGCTCATCTGCCTGATAATCGCCAGCTGAGCCGCGCGACAACTGCCTGATCATCTGCTTGATAATCGCCAGCTGAGCCACGCGACGCCTGCCTGTTCATCTGCTTGATAATCGCCAGCTGAGCCGCGCGACACCTGCCTGCTCATCTGCTTGATATTCGCCAGCTGAGCCGCGCGACACCTGCCTGCTCTTCTGCCTGATGTCGCCAGCCAGGCTCCTCGACACCTGTCTGCTCATCTGCTTGATTGTCGCCAGCTGAGCCGCGCGACACCTGCCTGCTCAGCTGCTTGATAATCGGTAGCTGAGCCGCGCGACACCTGCCTGCTTATCTGCTTGATAATCGACAGCTGAGCCACGCGACACCTGCCTGCTTATCTGTGATTATTGCATGGCCAGACTCTTGGCGACACCTGCCTGCTCATATGTGATTGTCGCCAGCTGGGCGCACGACACCTGCTTGCTCATCTGTGATAATGTCGCCAGCTGAGCCCAGCGTCACCTGCCTGTTAATCTGCATGAAAATGAAAGCTGAGCCCGCCACACCTGCCTGCTCATCTGCTTGATATCGCCCTGGCGGCGTGACGCTGGCCTGTTCTTCTACTTGATTGTCGCCAGCTGGGCGCGCGACACCTGCCTGCTCATCAGCTTGATTGCCGACAGCTGAGCGCGCGACACCTGCCTGTTCATCTCTTTATAATACGCCAGCTGAGCCGCGCAGCACCTGCCAGTTCATCTGCTTGATAATCGCCAGCTGAGCCGCGCGACACCTGCCTGCTTATCTGTGATAATCGTCAGCTGGGCCGCGACACCTGCCTGTTCATCTGCTTGATAATCGAAAACTGAACGTGGCGACGACACCGGCCTGCTCATCTGTGATATCGCCAGCTGAGCGCGCGACACCTGCCCTTCTGCTTGACTGTGGCCACCTGGGCCGCGTTACACCTGCCAGCTCATCTGTGATAATCGATGGATGATTGACGCGCGACACCTCGCCGCTCATCTGCTTTATAATCGCCAGCTGAGCCGCGCGACACCTGCCTGCTCATCTGTGATAATCGACAGCTGTGCCGGCGCGACATCTGCCTTCTCATCGCTGGTAATCGCCAGCGGCTGAGTCCACGCTGACACCTGCCTGTTCATCTGCTTGAAAATGTCGCCAGCTGAGCACGCGACACCTGCTTGCTCATCTCCTTGATAATCGCCAGCTGAGGCCTTGTGACACCTGCCTGCTCATCTGGCGATGGCCGCCAGCTGAGCCGCGACACCTGCTTATCTGTGATAATGGACAGCTGAGCGCGCGACACCTGCCTGCTTATCTGGCAGTTGATTAGTGCAAAGCGGGCTCTTGCGACACCTGCCTGCTCATCTCTTGATTGTCGCTAGCTGATCTACGTGACACCTGCCTGCTCATCTGTGATAATGCGCCAGCTGAGCCCGCGACACCTGTCTGTTCATCTGTGATAATCGAAAACTGAACCGCGCCACACCCTGCCTGCTCTTCTGCTTGATATCTCGCCAGCTGAGGCACGTGACACCTGCCTGTTCTTCTGCTTGATTGGCCGCCAGCTGAGCCGCGCGACACCTGCCTGCTCATCTGCTTGATTGCCGTAGCTGAGCTGCACGACAGCTGCCTGCTCATCTCTGCTTTATAATCGCCAGCTGAGCCCACCTTGAGACCTGCCTGTTCATCTGTGATAATCGCCAGCTGAGCTACGCGACACCTGCCTGCTCTTCTGCTTGATAATCGCCAGCCAGGCCCGCAGCACCTGCCTGCTCATCTGCTTGATAATCGACAGCTGAGCCGCGCGACACCTGCCTGCTCATCTGCCTGATAATCGCCAGCTGAGTGCGCGACAACTGCCTGATCATCTGCTTGATAATCGCCAGGTGACCCTTGCAGGGCGCCTGCCTGTTCATCTGTGATAATCGCCAAAGCTGAGCCCACGCGACACCTGCCTGCTCATCTGGCGATATTAAGCCAGCTGAGCGGCCCAACGCCTGCCTGCTCTTCTGCCTGATAATCGTAGCGGGCTCCTCGACACCTGTCTGCTCATCTGCGATTGTCGGCCAGCTGAGCCGCGCGACACCTGCCTGCTCAGCTGCTTGATAATCCGGTGGCTGAGCCGCGCGCGACCTGCCTGCTTATCTGCTTGACCGTCGACAGCTGAGCCCGCGCGACACCCTGCCTGCTTATCTGTGATTGTGGCCAGACTGAGCTGCGCGACACCTGCCTCTGCTCATCTGTTTGATGGCCGCCAGCGAAAGCCATGACGCCACTTAGTTCGTCTGTGATAATCGCCAGCTGAGCCCAGCGTCACCTGACTGTTAATCTGCATGAAAATCGAAAACTGAGCGCGCCACACCTGCCTGCTCATCGTGGCGATATCGCCACCTGAGCGCGTGACACTGGCCTGTTCTTCTAGCGTTGTCACCAGCTGAGCCTTGCGACACCTGCCTGCTCATCAAGCGATTGCCAAGCCAGCTGAGCGCGCGACACCTGCCTGTTCATCTGCTTTATAATGCGCCAGCTAGCCGCGCCAACACCTGCCAGTTCATCTGCTTGATAATCACCAGCTGAGCCGCCGCGACGCCTGCCTGCTTATCTGCTTGATAATCGTCAGCTGAGCCCGCGACACCTGCCTGTTCATCTGTGATAATCGAAAGCTGAACCCGCGCGACACCGGCCTGCTCATCTGGCGATATCGCCAGCTGAGCAGCGCGACACCTGCCTGCCCTTCTGCTTGACTGTGGCCACTTGGGCGGCGTTACACCTGCCGAGCTCATCTGCTTGATAATCGACAGATGAGCCTTGGCATTTCCTGCATGCTCATCTGCTTTATAATCGCCAGCTGAGCGTCGCGACACCTGCCTGCTCATCTGGCAGTAATATTGCCAGCTGAGCCGCTTGACACCTGCCTGCTCATCTGTGATAATGGAGCAGCGCTGTGCTGTAGCGACATCTGCCTTCTCATCTGCTTGTAATCGCCAGCTGAGTCCGCGCGACACCTGCCTGTTCATCTGCTTGAAAATGCGCCAGCTAGCCGCGCGACACCTAACTGCTCATCCTCGTGATAATCGCCCAGCTGAGCCAGCGCGACACCTGCTGCTCATCTGTGATAATCGCCAGCTGAGCATGTGACACCTGCCTGCTTATCTGTGATAATGGACAGCTGAGTCGCGACGACACCTGCTCTTATCTGTAGCGATTGTCGCAAGCGGAGCTGCCCGACACCTGCTGCTCATCTCTTGATTGTCGCCAGCTGATCTGCGCGACACCTGCCTGCTCATCTGCTTGATAATCGCCAGCTGAGCCCCTTGACACCTGTCTGTTCATCTGTGATAATCGGAAAACTGAACGCCACACCTGCCTGCTCTTCTGCTTGATATACGCCAGCTGAGGCCCGTGACACCTGCCTGTTCTTCTGCTTGATTGTGCGCCAGCTGAGCCGCGCGACACCTGCCTGCTCATCTGTGATTGTCGCCAGCTGAGCTGCCCGACAGCTGCCTGCTCATCTGCTTTATAATCGCCAGCTGCTGATCCACATGAGACCTGCCTGTTCATCTGCTTGATAATCTGCCAGCTAAGACTCAGCGACACCTGCCTGCCTCTTCTGCTTGATAATCGCCAGCTGAGCCCTTGCAACACCTGCCTGCTCATCTAGTGATAGTCGGCAGCAGACGCCTCGACACCTGCCTGCTCATCTGCCTGATAATCCCGACAGCTGAGCGCGACACCTGCCTGATCATCTGTAATAGTCGCCAGCTGAGCCACGCGACACCTGCCTGTCATCTGCTTGATAATCGCCAGCTGAGCCGCGGAACACCTGCCTGCTCATCTGCTTTATAATCGCCAGCTGAGCCGCTTGACACCTGCCTGCTCATCTTCTTGATAATCGACAGCTGAGCCACGCGACACCTGCCTGCTCATCTGCTTTATAATCGCCATCTGAGCCGCGCGACACCTGCCTGTTCATCTGGCGGTAATTGCTGGCTGGAGCCGCTGCGACAACTGCCTACTCATACGCTTTGATAATCGACGAAGCTGGGCGCTGCGACACCTGCCTACTCATCTTTTTGATATTCGCCAGCTGAGCCCTGCGACACTGGCCTGTTCATCTGCTTGATAATCGCCAGGTGAGCCCCGCGACACCTGCCTGTTCATCTGCTTGATTGTCGCCAGCTGAGCCGCGCGACACCTTCCTGCTCATCTGCTTGATAATCGAAAACTGAGCCGCGCCACACCTGCCTGCTCATCTGCTTGATATACGCCAGCTGAGCCGCGCGACACCTGCCTGCTCATCTGCTTGATTTTCCCCAGCTGAGCTGCGCGACACCTGCCTGCTCATCTGCTTTATAATCGCCAGCTGAGCCGCGCGACACCGGTCTGTTCATCTGCTGGATAATCTCCAGCTGAGCCACGCGACACCTGCCTGCTCATCTGCCTGATAATCGCCAGCTGAGCCCCGCGACACCTGCCTGCTCATCTGCTTGATAATCGAAAACTGAGCCGCGCCACACCTGCCTGCTCATCTGCTTGATATACGCCAGCTGAGCCGCGCGACACCTGCCTGTTCTTCTGCTTGATTGTCACCAGCTGAGCCGCGTGACACCTGCCTGCTCATCTGCTTGATTGTCCCCAGCTGAGCTGCTCGACACCTGCCTGCTCATCTGCCTGATAATCGCCAGCTGAGCCGCGCGACACCTGCCTGTTCTTCTGCTTGATTGTCACCAGCTGAGCCGGCGTGACACCTGCCTGCTCATCTGCTTGATTGTCCCCAGCTGAGCTGCGCGACACCTGCCTGCTCATCTGCTTGATAATCGCCAGCTGAGCCCCGCGACACCTGCCTGTTCATCTGCTTGATAATCGAAAACTGAACCGCGCGACACCTGCCTGCTCTTCTGCTTGACTGTGGCCACCTGAGCCGCGTGACACCTGCCGGCTCATCTGCTTGATAATCGAGCGAGCGCCGACCCCCTGCCTGCTCATCTGCTTGATAATCGACAGCTGAGCGTAGCGACCTTCCTGGTCATCTGTTGGTTGCCAGGCTGAGCCGCTTGACACCTGCCTGCTCATCTGCTTGATAATCGACAGCTGAGCCGTGCGACACCTGCCTCCTCATCTGCTTTATAATCGCCATCTGAGCCGCGCGACACCTGCCTGTTCATCTGCTTGATAATTGCCAGCTGAGCCGCGCAACACCTGCTACTCGTCTGCTTGATAATTGACAGCTGAGCCGCGCAACACCTGCCTGCTCATCTTTTTGATAATCGCCAGCTGAGCCCCTCGACACCTGCCTGTTCATCTGCTTGATAATCGCCAGCTGAGTCAGCGACACCTGCCTGTACCTCTGCTTGAAAATCGGCTTGAACATGCGACACCTGCCTGCTCATCTGCTTGATATTAGCCAGCTGAGGCAGCGCACGACACCTGCCTGCTCTTCTGCCTGATAATCGCCAGCGGAGCTCCTCGACACCTGTCTGCTCATCTGCTTGATTGTCGCCAGCTGAGCCGCGCGACACCTGCCTGCTCAGCTGCTTGATAATCGACAGCTGAACTGTGCGACACCTGCCTGTTAATCTGCTTGATAATCGAAACTGAGCGGCCACACCTGCCTGCTCATCTGTGATATCGCCACCTGAGCCGCTGTGACACTGGCCTGTTCTTCTATTTGATTGTCGCCAGCTGGGCTACTTGCGACATCCGCCCTGCTTATCTGCTTGATAATCGAAAGCTTAGCCGTGCGACACCTGCCTGCTAATCTGCTTGGTTATTGCCAGCTGAGCCGCTTGACACCTGCCTGCTCATCTGCTTGATAATCGACAGCTGAGCCGTGCGACACCTGCCTCCTCATCTGCTTTATAATCGTCAGCTGAGTCCGACACCTGCCTGTACATCTGCTTGAAAATCGAAAACTGAACCGCGCGACACCTGCCTGCTCTTCTGCTTGATATTCGCCAGCTGAGCCGCGCGACTACCTGCCTGCTCTTCTGCCTGATAAACGCCAGCGGAGCTCCTCGACACCTGTCTGCTCATCTGCTTGATTGTCGCCCGCTGAGCCGCGCGACACCTGCCTGCTCAGCTGCTTGATAATCGCTAGCTGAGCCTTACGACCTGGCCTCCTTATCTGCTTGATGTCCCAGCTTAGCCGTCGTCGACACCTGCCTGCTAATCTGCTTGATAATCAGCAGCTGAGCATCGCGACACCCTGCCTGCTTATCTGCTTGATCATCGACAGCTGAGCCGGCGCGACACCTGCCTGCTTATCTGCTTGATTGTATGGCGAGCGGGCTGCGACACCTGCCTGCTCATCTGCTGATTGATCGCCAGCTGAGCTATTGGACACCTGTCTGCTCATGCGCTTGATAATCGCTTGGCTGAGCCCCGCGACACCTGCCTGTTAATCTGCTTGATAATCGAAAACTGAGCCGCGCCACCCCTCCTGCTCATCTGCTTGATATACGCCAGCTGAGCCGCGTGACACCTGCCTCTTTGTCTGCTTGATTGTCGCCAGCTCAGCCGCGCGACACCTGCCTGCTCATCTGCTTGATAATCGACAGCTGAGCCGCGCGACACCTGCCTGCTCATCTGCTTGGTTATTGCCAGCTGAGCCGCTTGACACCTGCCTGCTCATCTGCTTGATAATCGACAGCTGAGCAGTGCGACACCTGCCTGTTAATCTGCTTGATAATCGCCAGCTGAGTCCGCGACACCTGCCTTTTCATCTGCTTGAAAATCGAAAACTGAACTGCGACACCTGCCTGCTCATCTGCTTGATATATGCCAGCTGAGCGCCAATGGCGGATAATCTGCCTACTCTTCTTCTTGATAATCGACAGCTGAGCTGCGGCGACACCTGCCTGCTCATTTGCTTGATATACGCCTAACTGAGCTTACCAACCTTGCCTGCTCTTCTGCTTGACTGTGGCCAGCTGAACCGCGTGACACCTGTCTGCTCATCTGCTTGATAATCGGCAGCTGAGCCGCTTGACACCTGCCTGCTCATCTGCTGGATAATCGACAGCTGAGCCGCGCGACACTTGCCTGCTTATCTGCTTGATAATCGCCAGCTGAGCCCCGCGACACCTGCCTGTTCATCTGCTTGAAAATCGAAAACTGAACCGCGCGACACCTGCCTGCTCATCTGCTTGATATATGCCAGGTGAGCCGCGCGACACCTGCCTGCTCTTCTTGATAATCGACAGCTGAGCCGCGCGACACCTGCCTGCTCATCTGCTTGGTTAGTGCCTGCTGAGCCACGCGACTGCCTGCCTCATCTGCTTGATAATCGACAGCTGAGCCATGCGACACCTGCCTCCTCATCTGCTTTATAATCGCCAGCTGAGTCCGCGACACCTGCCTGTACCTCTGTTTGAAAATCGAAAACTGAACCGCGCGACACCTGCCTGCTCATCTGCTTGATATTCGCCAGCTGAGCCGCGCGACACCTGCATGCTCTTCTGCCTGATAATCGCCAGCGGAGCTCCTCAACACCTGTCTGCTCATCTGCTTGATTGTCGCCAGCTGAGCCGCGCGACACCTGCCTGCTCAGCTGCTTGATAATCGCTAGCTGATCCATGCGACACCTGCCTGCTTATCTGCTTGATAATCGAAAGCTTAGCCGTGCGACACCTGCCTGCTAATCTGCTTGATAATCGACAGCTGAGCCGCGTGACACCTGCCTGTTCTTCTGCTTGATTGTCGCCAGCTGAGCCGCGCGACACCTGCCTGCTCATCTGCTTGATAATCGACAGCTGAGCCGCGCGACACCTGCCTGCTCATCTGCTTGGTTATTGCCAGCTGAGCCGCTTGACACCTGCCTGCTCATCTGCTTGATAATCGACAGCTGAGCCGTGCGACACCTGCCTGTTCATCTGCTTGATAATCGACAGCTGAGCCACGCGACACCTGCCTGTTCATCTGCTTGATAATCGCCAGCTGAGTCCGCGACACCTGCCTGTTCATCTGCTGATAATCGAAGCTGAACCGCGCGACACCTGCCTGCTCATCTGCTTGATATTCCGCCAGCTGAGCGCGCAACACCTGCCTGCTCTTCTGCCTGATAATCGCCAGCGGGCTCCTCGACACCTGTCTGCTCTCATCTGCTTGATTTGTCGCCAGCTGAGCCGTAGCGACACCTGCCTTCTCAGCTGCTTGATAATCGGTGGTGAGGCGCTGACACCTGCCTGTATCTGCTTGATAATCACCGCTGGAGCCGCGATACCTCCGCCTGCTTATCTGCCCGGTTGTCCATGGAGACTGCGCGACACCCTGCCTGCTCATATATGATTGATTGTCGTGGCTGAGGCACGCACCACCTGCTTGCTCATCTGTTTGATAATCACCAGCTGAGCCCATGACACCTGCCTGTTAATCTGCATGAAAATCGAAACTGAGCCCGCCACGCCTGCCTGCTCATCTGCTTGATATCGCCACCTGAGCCGCGTGACACTGGCCTCTTCTTCTGCTTGATTGTCGCCAGCTGAGCGCGCGACACCTGCCTGCTCATCTGTTTGATTAGCCGCCAGCTGACTGCGCGACACCTGCCTGTTCATCTCTGCTTTATAATCGCCAGCTGAGCGCATGCGACACCTGCCAGTTCATCTGCTTGATAATCGCCAGCTGAGCCGTGAGACACCTGCCTGCTCATCTGCTTGATAATCGTCCAGCTGAAGCGCGACGACACCTGCCTGTTCATCTGCTTGATAATCAGAAACTGAACCGCGCGACGCCTGCCTGCTCATCTGCTTGATATCGCCAGCTGAGCCGCGCGACACCTGCCTGCCCTTCTGTGACTGTGGCCACCTGAGCGGCGTTACACCTGCGGCTCATCTGCTTGATAATCGACAGCTGAGCAGCGCGACACCTGCATGCTCATCTGCTTTATAATCGCCAGCCGAGCCAGCGACACCTGCCTGCTCATCTGTGATAATCGACAGATGAGCCGTCGCCTTCTGCCTGCTCATCTGCTTGGGTAATAGCCAGCTGAGCCGCTTGACACCTGCCTGCTCATCTGCTTGATAATCGGCAGCTGAGACGCGACACCTGCTTGGCTCATCTGTGATAATCGCCAGCTGAGGCCGCGACACCTGCCTGCTCATCTGTGATAATCGCCAGCTGAGCCGGCGCGACACCTGCCTGCTTATCTGCTTTGATAATGGACAGCTGAGCGCAGCGACACCTGCCTCCGTTTATCTGCTTGATTGCCAAAGCGAGCTGCGCCGACACCTGCCTGCTCATCTCTTGATTGTCGCCAGCTGAGCCCCGCGACACCTGTCTGTTCATCTGCTTGATAATCGAAAACTGAACCGCGCCACACCTGCCTGCTCTTCTGCTTGATATACGCCAGCTGAGGCACGTGACACCTGCCTGTTCTTCTGCTTGATTGTCGCCAGCTGAGCCGCGCGACACCTGCCTGCTCATCTGCTTGATTGTCGCCAACTGAGCTGCGCGACAGCTGCCTGCTCATCTGCTTTATAATCGCCAGCTGAGCCGCGCGAGACCTGCCTGTTCATCTGCTTGATAATCGCCAGCTGAGCTACGCGACACCTGCCTGTTCATCTGCTTGATAATCGCCAGCTGAGCCGCGCGACACCTGCCTGCTCTTCTGCTTGATATTCGCCAGCTGAGCCGCGCAACACCTGCCTGCTCATCTGTTTGATAATCGACAGCTGAGCCACGCGACACCTGCCTGCTCATCTGTTTGATAATCGCCAGTTGAGCCCTCGACACCTGCCTGTTCATCTGCTTGATAATCGAAAACTGAACCGCGTGACACCTGCCTGCTCATCTGCTTGATATACGCCAGCTGAGCCTCGCGACACCTGCCTACTCATCTGCTTGATAATCGACAGCTGAGCCGCCCGACACCTGCCTGCTCTTCTGCTTGATAATCGAAATCTGAACCGCCCGACACCTGCCTGCTCATCTTCGCGCAACCGCGTCATCTGAGCGCGGCGACACCCTGACTGTTCATCTACTTGATAATCGCCAGCTGAGCAAGACGACACCTGCCTGCTCATCTGCTGATAATCGACAGCTGAGCCCGCGACACCCTGACTGTTCATCTATTTGATAATCGCCAGCTGAGCCGCGCGACACCTGCCTGCTCATCTGCCTGATGTCGACAGCTGAGCGCGCGATACCTGACTGTTCATCTGCTTGATAGTCGCCAGCCGAGCCGCTCGACACCTGCCTGCTCATCTGCCTGATAATCGACAGCTGAGCCGCGCGACACCTGCCTGATCATCTGCTTGATAGTCGCCAGCTGAGCCACGCGACACCTGCCTGTCATCTGCTTGATAATCGCCAGCTGAGCCGCGCGACACCTGCCTGATCATCTGCTTGATAGTCGCCAGCTGAGGCGCTTGACCCCACCTGCCTGCTCATCTTCTTGATAATTGACAGCTGAACCCGCGACACCCTGCCTGCTCATCTGCATAATAATCGCCATCTGAGCAGTTGAGCCGACGATACCTGCCTGTTCATCTGCTTGATAATTGCCAGCTGAGCCGCGCGACAACTGCCTACTCATCTGCTTGATAATCGACAGCTGAGCCGCGCGACACCTGCCTACTCATCTTTTTGATATTCGCCAGCTGAGCCCTGCGACACTGGCCTGTTCATCTGCTTGATAATCGCCAGGTGAGCCCCGCGACACCTGCCTGTTCATCTGCTTGATAATCGAAAACTGAACCGCGCGACACCTGCCTGCTCTTCTGCTTGACTGTGGCCACCTGAGCCGCGTGACACCTGCCGGCTCATCTGCTTGATAATCGACAGCAGAGCCACGCGACCCCTGCCTGCTCATCTGCTTGATAATCGACAGCTGAGCCAGGTGTTGCGACACCTGCCTGCTCATCTGCTTGGTTATTGCCAGCTGAGCCGCTTGACACCTGCCTGCTCTTCTGCTTGATAATCGACAGCTGAGCCGTGCGACACCTGCCTCCTCATCTCGCTTGATAATCGCCATCTGAGCCGCGACACCTGCCTGTTCATCTGCTTGATAATTGCCAGCTGAGCAGGGACACCTGCCTGCTCATCTGCTTGATAATTGACAGCTGAGCGGCGACACACCTGCCTGCTCATCTTTTTGATAGTCGCCAGCTGAGCCCCTCGACACCTGCCTGTTCATCTGCTTGATAATCGCCAGCTGAGTCAGCGACACCTGCCTGTACCTCTGCTTGAAAATCGAAAACTGAACCGCGCGACACCTGCCTGCTCATCTGCTTGATATTCGCCAGCTGAGCCGCGCGACACCTGCCTGCTCTTCTGCCTGATAATCGCCAGCGGAGCTCCTCGACACCTGTCTGCTCATCTGCTTGATTGTCGCCAGCTGAGCCGCGCGATACCTGCCTGCTCAGCTGCTTGATAATCGACAGCTGAGCCGTGCGACACCTGCCTGTTAATCTGCTTGATAATCGAAAACTGAGCCGCGCCACACCTGCCTGCTCATCTGCTTGATATACGCCACCTGAGCCGCGTGACACTGGCCTGTTCTTCTGCTTGATTGTCGCCAGCTGAGCTGCGCGACATCTGCCTGCTTATCTGCTTGATAATCGAAAGCTTAGCCGTGCGACACCTGCCTGCTAATCTGCTTGGTTATTGCCAGCTGAGCCGCTTGACACCTGCCTGCTCATCTGCTTGATAATCGACAGCTGAGCCGTGCGACACCTGCCTCCTCATTTGCTTTATAATCGTCAGCTGAGTTCGCGACACCTGCCTGTACATC
>NW_027219998.1:0-36419 GCF_027580195.1 Bos mutus
TATCCTGCACTGAACACGTTACTATCATGCAATGATCTCGTGGCTGAACATAAACTGATCACGTGGCCTTCATGCACTTATCAGGTGGTATCATTCACTGATCACGTGGCTGATCATGCACTGATCACGTGATTGATCATTCACTGATCACGCGCAGATCATGCACTAATCACGTGGCTGATCATGCGCTGATCACTTGACTGATCATGCAATGATCACGTGACTGATCATGCACTGATCACGTGGCTATCATGCACTGATCAGGTGGCTATCATTCACTGATACGTGGCTGATGATGCACTGATCATGTGGCTGATGATGCACTAATCACGTTGCTGATCATGAACTCATCAAGCGGATGAGCATGCAGTGATCCATGTTCTGAATGGCGTTGATCATGTGACTGATCATGTGCTGATCACTTGGCTATCATGCACTGATGATGTCCTCAGAAGGCAATAAGCAAAGAGCTGAGCAGGCACGAATCACGAAATCAACAGGCAATAATCATGGACCTCAGCTGTGACGAATCATTCTGCTCAGCTGGCAATAATCAAGCAGATGAGCAGGCAGGAATAACGCAGCTCAGCTGGCACTAATCAAGCAGATGAGCAAGCAGGAATAACGCAGCTCAGCTGGCAATTATCCAGCAGATTAGCAGGCAGGAATAACGCAGCTCAGCTCGCACTTGTCACTAAGCTGAGTAGAGAGGAATCACGCAGCTCAGCAGGCCCTGATCACGTGACATCACCCACTGTACAGGTGGCTGATCATACACTGATCACGTGACTGATCATGCACTGATCACGGTGCTATCTTTCTCTCATCATGTGGCTATCATGCATTGACACGTGACTGAGCCTGCACTGATCAGGTGGCTGATCACGCACTGATCACGTGTTTATCATGCAGTGATCACGTGACTGAAAGGCGCTAATTACGTGAATGTGCACGCACTGATCACGTGGCTGATCATGCACTGATACCGTGACTGAGCATGGACTGATCACATGACTATCATGTAGTGATCACGTGACTTAATGGCGCTGATCATGCGCTGATCATGTTTGCTATCATACACTGATCATGTGCCTCTGGAGGCAATAAACAAAGAGCTGAGTAGGCGTGAATCAAACAGTCAGCAGGCATAATCATGGAACTCAGCTGTGAGGAATCATGCTGCTCAGCTGGCAATAATCAAGCAGCTGAGCAGGCAGGAATTACCCAGCACAGCTGGCAATTGTCAAGCAGATGACAGGCAGGAATCGTGCAGCTCAGCTGGCAATTGTCAAGCAGATGAGCAGACAGTATTCACGCAGCTCAGCAGGCCCTGATCACGTGGCTGATCATGCACTGATCTCGTGACTGATCATTCACTGATCACGTGGTTATCATGCACTGAACACGTGGCTGATCATACACTGTTCACGTGCCTGGTCATGCACAGATCACGTGACTAATCATGAACTGATCACGTGGCTGGTCATACACTGATCACGTGGATATCACGCACACTGCTCACGTGGCTGAACATGCAATGATCACGTGCTATCATGTACTGGTCACGTGACTGATCATGCACTGAATACGTGGCTGATCATGCACTGATCACGTGTCTGATCATGCACTGACAACGTGACTGATCAATCACTGATGACGTGGCTATCATGCACTGATCACGTGGCTGATCATGCAATGATCACGTAGCTGATCATGCACTGATCACGTGACTGATCATGCACTGATCACGTGACTGATCATGCACTGATCACGTGGCTGATCATGGACTGATCACGTGGCTGATCAGGCACTGATCACGTGGCTGATCATGCACTGATCACATGACTGATCATGCACTGATCACATGGCTATCATGCACTGCTCACTTGGCTGGTCATACACTGATTACGGGACTGGTCATGCACAGATCACGAGACTAATCATGAAATGATTACGTGGCTATCATGCACTGATCACGATATCATGCACTGATAACGTGGCTGATCACACACGTGATAACGTGACTGATCATGCACTGATCACGTGGCTATCATGCACTGATCACCTGGCTGATGATGCACTGATCACGTGGCTATCATGCACTGATCACGTGGCTGATCATGCACTGATCACGTGGCTGATCATGCACTGTCCCGTGGTTGATCACACACCTGATCACGTGACTGATCATGCACTGATCACGTGGCTGATCATGCACTGATCACGTGGCTGATCATACACTGATCACGTGACTGATCATGCACTGATCACGTGGCTGATCATGCACTGATCACGTGGCTGATCATGCACTGATCACGTGGCTACCATGTACTGGTCACGTGTCTGATCATGCACTGATCATGTGCCTGATCATGTAAAAATGCAGTGATCACGTGACTGATCATGCACTGATCACGTGACTGATCATGCACTGATCACCTGGCTATCATGCACTGCTCACGTGGCTGATCATGCAATGATCACGTAGCTACCATGTACTGGTCACGTGACTGATCATGCACTGATCACGTATTTGATGATGCACTGATCACGTGGCTGATGCACTGATCACTGACTGATCATGTGACTGATCACGTGACTGATCAGCCATTGATCACGTGGCTATCATGCACTGATCACGTGGCTGATCATACACTGATCACGTGCCTGATCATGCACTGATCACGTGACTATCATGAACTGATCACGTGGCTGATCATGCACTGATCACGTGGATATCATGCACTGATCACGTGGCTGATCATGCACGTATCACGCGACTGATCATGCACTGATCACGTGGCGATCACGCACTGTTCACGTGGCTGATCATGCACTGATCACGTGTCTATCATGCACTGCTCACGTGGCTGATCATGCAATGATCACGTAGCTACCATGTACTGGTCACGTGACTGATCAGGCACTGATCACGAATTGATCATGCACTGATCACGTGGCTGATCATGCACTGATCACGGACTGATCATGCAGTGATCACGTGACTCATCATGCACTGATCACGTGGCTATCATGCACCGATCACGTGGCTGATCATGCACTGATCACGTGCCTGGTCATGCACATATCACGTGACTAATCATGAACTGATCACGTGGCTATCATGCACTGATCACGTGGCTGATCATGCACTATTCACCTGCCTGATCATGCAATGATCACATGAGCTATCATGTACTGATCACGTGACTGATCATGCACTGATCACCTGGCTGATCATGCACTGATCACGTGGCTGATCGTGCACTGATCACGTGACTGATCATGCACTGATCACGTGGCTATCATGCATTTATCACGTGGCTGATCATGCACTGATCACGTGACTGATCATGCAATGGTCACGTGGCTCTCAGCACTGATCACATGACTGATCATGCACTGATCACGTATTTGATCATGCACTGATCACCTGGCTTATCATGCATTGATCATGTGACTGATAATGCACTGATCACCTGATTGATTATGCAATGATCACGTGACTGATCTTGCACTGATCAAGTGGCTATCATGCACTGATCAGGTAGCTATCATGCACTGATCAGGTGCCTATCATTCACTGATCACCTGATCATGAACATCACTGATGATCGTGATCTGACTGATCATGCACTGATCACGTGGCTATCACGCACTGATCAGGTGGCTATCATGCACTGGACAGGTGGATATCATTCATTGATCACGTGTCTGATCATGCACTGATCAGGTGACTATCATGCACTGTTCAGGTGGCTATCATTCTTTGATCACGTGGCTGATGATGCACTGATCACGTGGCTGATCATGCACTAATCACGTGACTGCCCATGCACTGATCACGTAACTCAGCATGCACTGATCCCGTGGCTATCATGCACTGATCACGTGACTGCCCATGCACTGATCACGTGACTGATCATGCACTGATTGCGTTGCTACATGCACTGATCATGTGACTGATCATACACTATTCACATGGCTGATCATGAACAGATCACGTGACTGAGCATGCAGTGTTCACGTGTCTGAATGGTGCTGATCATGTGACTGATCATGCAAGGATCACTTAGCTACCATGTACAGGTCACGTGAGTGATCATGCACTGATCACGTAATTGATCCTGCACTGATCAGGTGACTGATCATGCACTGTTCACGTGACTGATCATGCACTGATCACGTGACTGATCAAGCACTGATCACGTGGCTATCATGCACTCCTCACGTGGCTGATCATGCACTGATCACGAAGCTACCATGTACTGGTCACGAGACTGATCATGCACTGATCACGTAATTGATCCTGCACTGATCACATGGCTGATCATGCACTGATGAGGTGGCTGATCGTACACTGATCACGGAATTGATCATGCACTGATCACATGACTGATCATGCACTGATAACTTGGCTGGTCATACACTGATCACGTGCCTGGTCATTCACAGATCACGAGACTAATCATGAAATGATCACGTGACTATCCTGCACTGATCACGTGGATATCATGCACTGATAACGTGGCTGATCACACACGTATAACGTGACTGATCATGCACTGATCACGTGGCTATCATGCACTGATTACGTGGCTATCATGCACTGATCACGTGTCTGATCATGCACTGATCACATAATTGATCATGCACTGATCATGTGACTGGTCATGAACTGATCACGTGACTGATCATGCACTGATCACGTGACTGATCATGTACTGATCACCTGGCTATCAGGCACTGCTCACGTGGCTGAGCATGCAATGTTCACATAGCTACCATGTACTGGTCACGTAAATGATCATACACTAATCACGTGGCTGATCATACACTGATCACGGGACTGATCATGCACTGATCACGTGACTGATCATGCACTGATCACGTGGCTGGCTCATGCACTGATCACGTGGCTATCATGCACTGATCACGTGGCTCATCATGATCACTGATCACGTGACTGATCATGCACTGATCGTGGCTGGTCATGATCACTGACGTCACTGGTCATGCACTGATCACGTGACTGATCATGCACTGATCACGTGGCTATCATGCACTGATCACGTGGCTGATCATGCACTGATCACGTGATGACGTGCACTGATCATGCACTGATCACATGATTGATCATGCACTGATCACGTGGTGGTCTACACTGATCATGGTCATGCACTGATCACGTGACTGATCGTGACTGATCATGCACCCATCAGGTGACTGATCATGCACTGATCACGTGGCTATAATGCACTGATCACTTGGATGGTCATACACTGATCACGTGCCTGGTCATGCACAGATCACGTGACTAATCATGAACAGATAACGTGGCTATCATGCACTGATCACTTGGCTGGTCATACACTGATCACGTGCCTGGTCATGCACAGATCACGTGACTAATCATGAACTGATCACGTGGCTATCATGCTCTGATCACGTGGTATCATGCACTGATCACGTGGCTGATCACACATGTATCCCGTGACTGATCATGCACTGATCACGTGGCTATCATGCACTGATTAAGTGGCTATTATGCACTGATCCCGTGGTTGATCATGCACTGATCACATAATTGATCATGCACTGATCACGTGACTGATCATGCACTGATCACGTGACTGATCATGCACCCATCAGGTGACTGATCATGCACTGATCACGTGGCTATCATGCACTGTTCACTTGGATGATCATACACTATTCACCTGCCTGGACATGCACAGATCACATGACTAATCTTGAACTGATTACGTAGCTATCATGCACTGATCACCTGGCTGATAATGCACTGATCACGTGGCTATCATGCACTGATCACGTGGCTGATCATGCACTGTTCGAGTGGCTGATCACACACCTGTCACTTGACTGATCATGCACTGATCACGTGGCTCTCATGCACTGATCACGTGGCTGATCATACACTGCTCACGTAACTGATCATGCACACATCATCACGTGGCTATCATGCACTGCTGATGTGGCTGATCATGCAATGATCCCGTAGCTACCATGTACTGCTCACGTGTCTGACAATGCACTGATCACGTAAATGATCATGCACTGATCACGGGACTGATCATGCACTGATCACGTGACTGATCATGCACTGATCACGTGGCTATCATGCACTGCTCACGTGGCTGATCATGCAATGATTACGTAGCTACCATGTACTGGTCACGTGACTGATCATGCAGTGATCACATAATTGATGATGCACTGATCACGTGGCTGATCATGCACTGATCACCTGACTGATCATGCACTGATCACGTGACTGATCAGCCATTGATCACGTGGCTATCTTGCACTGATAACTTGGCTGATCATACACTGCTCACGTAACTGATCATGCACTGGTCACGTGGCTATCATGTACTGCTCACGTGGCTGATCATGCATGATCACGTAGGTTCCATGTACTGGTCACGTGAGTGATCATGCACTCTTCACTTAATTGATCATGCACTGATCAGGTGACTGATCACGCACTGTTCACGTGACTGATCATGCACTGATTACGTGTCTATCATGCACTGCTCACGTGGCTGATCATGCAATGATCACCTAGCTACCATGTACTGGTCACGTGACTGATCATGCACTGATCATGAATATGATCATGCACTGATCACGTGGATCATCATGCACTGATCACGTGACTGTTCATGCACTGATCACGTGACTGATCATGCACTGATCACGTGGCTATCATGCACTGATCACGTGGCTGATCATACACTGATCACGTGCCTGGTCATGCACAGATCACGTGACTAATCATGAACTGATCACGTGGCTAAAATGCACTGATCACGTGGATATCATGCACTGATCACATGCCTGTCATGCACAGATCACGTGACTAATCATGAACTGATCACGTGGATATCATGCACTGATCACGTGAATATCATGCACTGCTCACGTGGCTGAACATGCAATGATCACGTAGCTACCATGTACTGGTCACGTGACTGATCGTGCACTGAATACGTAATTCATCATGCACTGATCACGTGTCTGATCATGCACTGATGACGTGACTGATCATGCACTGATCACGTGGCTATCATACACTAATCACGTGGCTGATCATACACTGATCACGTGCCTGGTCATGCACAGATCACGTGACTACTCATGAACTGATCACGTGGCTATAATGCACTGATCACGTGGATATCATGCACTGATCACGTGGCTGATCACACACGTATCACACGACTGGTCATGCACTGATCACGTGGCCGATCATACACTGCTAACGTAGCTGATCATGCACTGATCACGTGTCTATCATGCACTGCTCACGTGGCTGATCCTGCAATGATCACGTAGCTACCATGTACTGGTCACGTGACTGATCAGGCACTGATCACGTAATTGATCATGCACTGATCACGTGGCTGATCATACACTGATCACGGGACTGATCATGCAGTGATCACGTGACTCATCATGCACTGATCACGTGGCTATCATGCACCGATCACGTGGCTGATCATACACTGATCACGTGCCTGGTCATGCACATATCACGTGACTAATCATGAACTGATCACGTGGCTATCATGCACTGATCACGTGGCTATCATGCACTGCTTACGTGGCTGATCATGCAATGATCACATAGCTACCATGTACTGGTCACGTGACTGATCATGCACTGATCACGAAATTGATCATGCACTGATCACGTGGCTGATCACACACGTATCACGTGACTGATCATGCACTGATCACGTGGCTATCATGCATTTATCACGTGGCTATCATGCACTGATCACGTGGCTGATCATGCAATGGTCACGCACTACCATGTACTGGTCACATGACTGATCATGCACTGATCACGTATTTGATCATGCACTGATCACCTGGCTTATCATGCATTGATTGATCATGTGACTGATAATGCACTGATCACCTGATTGATTATGCAATGATCACGTGACTGATCTTGCACTGATCAAGTGGCTATCATGCACTGATCAGGTAGCTATCATGCACTGATCAGGTGCCTATCATTCACTGATCACCTGACTGAACATGCACTGATCACGTGACTGATCATGCACTGATCACGTGGCTATCACGCACTGATCAGGTGGCTATCATGCACTGGACAGGTGGATATCATTCATTGATCACGTGTCTGATCATGCACTGATCAGGTGACTATCATGCACTGTTCAGGTGGCTATCATTCTTTGATCACGTGGCTGATGATGCACTGATCACGTGGCTGATCATGCACTAATCACGTGACTGCCCATGCACTGATCACGTAACCCAGCATGCACTGATCCCGTGGCTATCATGCACTGATCACGTGACTGCCCATGCACTGATCACGTGACTGATCATGCACTGATTGCGTTGCTACATGCACTGAATGTGACTGATGATCATACACTATTCACATGGCTGATCATGAACAGATCACGTGACTGAGCATGCAGTGTTCACGTGTCTGAATGGTGCTGATCATGTGACTGATCATGCAAGGATCACTTAGCTACCATGTACAGGTCACGTGAGTGATCATGCACTGATCACGTAATTGATCCTGCACTGATCAGGTGACTGATCATGCACTGTTCACGTGACTGATCATGCACTGATCACGTGACTGATCAAGCACTGATCACGTGGCTATCATGCACTCCTCACGTGGCTGATCATGCACTGATCACGGCTACCATGTACTGGTCACGAGACTGATCATGCACTGATCACGTAATTGATCCTGCACTGATCACATGGCTGATCATGCACTGATGAGGTGGCTGATCGTACACTGATCACAGAATTGATCATGCACTGATCACATGACTGATCATGCACTGATAACTTGGCTGGTCATACACTGATCACGTGCCTGGTCATTCACAGATCACACGAGACTAATCATGAAATGATCACGTGACTATCCTGCACTGATCACGTGGATATCATGCACTGATAACGCGTGGCTGATCACACACGATAACGTGACTGATCATGCACTGATCACGTGGCTATCATGCACTGATTACGTGGCTATCATGCACTGATCACGTGTCTGATCATGCACTGATCACATAATTGATCATGCACTGATCACGTGGCTATCATGCACTGATACGTGACTGATCATGCACTGATCACGTGACTGATCATGTACTGATCACCTGGCTATCAGGCACTGCTCACGTGGCTGAGCATGCAATGTTCACATAGCTACCATGTACTGGTCACGTAAATGATCATACACTAATCACGTGGCTGATCATACACTGATCACGGGACTGGACTGATCATGCACTGATCACGTGACTGATCTGATCACGTGCACTGATCACTGATCACGTGGCTATCATGCACTGATTACGTGGCTATCATGCACTGATCACGTGTCTGATCATGCACTGATCACATAATTGATCATGCACTGATCATGTGATCTGGTCATGCACTGATCACGTGACTGATCATGCACCCATCAGGTGACTGATCATGCACTGATCACGTGGCTGATAATGCACTGATCACTTGGATGGTCATACACTGATCACGTGCCTGGTCATGCACAGATCACGTGACTAATCATGAACAGATAACGTGGCTATCATGCACTGATCACTTGGCTGGTGATCACACTGATCACGTGCCTGGTCATGCACAGATCACGTGACTAATCATGAACTGATCACGTGGCTATCATGCACTGATCACGTGGTATCATGCACTGATCACGTGGCTGATCTGATCACATGTATCGTGACTGACTGATCATGCACTGATCACGTGGCTATCATGCACTGATTAAGTGGCTATTATGCACTGATCCCGTGGTTTGATCATGCACTGATCTGATGATCACATAATTGATCATGCACTGATCACGTGACTGATCATGCACTGATCACGTGACTGATCATGCACCCATCAGGTGACTGATCATGCACTGATCACGTGGCTATCATGCACTGTTCACTTGGATGATCATACACTATTCACCTGCCTGGACATGCACAGATCACATGACTAATCTTGAACTGATTACGTAGCTATCATGCACTGATCACCTGGCTGATAATGCACTGATCACGTGGCTATCATGCACTGATCACGTGGCTGATCATGCACTGTTCGAGTGGCTGATCACACACCTGTCACTTGACTGATCATGCACTGATCACGTGGCTCTCATGCACTGATCACGTGGCTGATCATACACTGCTCACGTAACTGATCATGCACACATCACGTGGCTATCATGCACTGCTGATGTGGCTGATCATGCAATGATCCCGTAGCTACCATGTACTGCTCACGTGTCTGACAATGCACTGATCACGTAAATGATCATGCACTGATCACGGGACTGATCATGCACTGATCACGTGACTGATCATGCACTGATCACGTGGCTATCATGCACTGCTCACGTGGCTGATCATGCAATGATTACGTAGCTACCATGTACTGGTCACGTGACTGATCATGCAGTGATCACATAATTGATGATGCACTGATCACGTGGCTGATCATGCACTGATCACCTGACTGATCATGCACTGATCACGTGACTGATCTGCCATTGATCACGTGGCTATCTTGCACTGATAACTTGGCTGATCATACACTGCTCACGTAACTGATCATGCACTGGTCACGTGGCTATCATGTACTGCTCACGTGGCTGATCATGCAATGATCACGTAGGTTCCATGTACTGGTCACGTGAGTGATCATGCACTCTTCACTTAATTGATCATGCACTGATCAGGTGACTGATCACGCACTGTTCACGTGACTGATCATGCACTGATTACGTGTCTATCATGCACTGCTCACGTGGCTGATCATGCAATGATCACCTAGCTACCATGTACTGGTCACGTGACTGATCATGCACTGATCATGAATATGATCATGCACTGATCACGTGGATCATCATGCACTGATCACGTGACTGTTCATGCACTGATCACGTGACTGATCATGCACTGATCACGTGGCTATCATGCACTGATCACGTGGCTGATCATACACTGATCACGTGCCTGGTCATGCACAGATCACGTGACTAATCATGAACTGATCACGTGGCTAAAATGCACTGATCACGTGGATATCATGCACTGATCACATGCCTGTCATGCACAGATCACGTGACTAATCATGAACTGATCACGTGGATATCATGCACTGATCACGTGAATATCATGCACTGCTCACGTGGCTGAACATGCAATGATCACGTAGCTACCATGTACTGGTCACGTGACTGATCGTGCACTGAATACGTAATTCATCATGCACTGATCACGTGTCTGATCATGCACTGACCACGTGACTGATCATGCACTGATGACGTGACTGATCATGCACTGATCACGTGGCTATCATACACTAATCACGTGGCTGATCATACACTGATCACGTGCCTGGTCATGCACAGATCACGTGACTACTCATGAACTGATCACGTGGCTATAATGCACTGATCACGTGGATATCATGCACTGATCACGTGGCTGATCACACACGTATCACACGACTGGTCATGCACTGATCACGTGGCCGATCATACACTGCTAACGTAGCTGATCATGCACTGATCACGTGTCTATCATGCACTGCTCACGTGGCTGATCCTGCAATGATCACGTAGCTACCATGTACTGGTCACGTGACTGATCAGGCACTGATCACGTAATTGATCATGCACTGATCACGTGGCTGATCATACACTGATCACGGGACTGATCATGCAGTGATCACGTGACTCATCATGCACTGATCACGTGGCTATCATGCACCGATCACGTGGCTGATCATACACTGATCACGTGCCTGGTCATGCACATATCACGTGACTAATAATCATGAACTGATCACGTGGCTATCATGCACTGATCACGTGGCTATCATGCACTGCTTACGTGGCTGATCATGCAATGATCACATAGCTACCATGTACTGGTCACGTGACTGATCATGCACTGATCACGAAATTGATCATGCACTGATCACGTGGCTGATCACACACGTATCACGTGACTGATCATGCACTGATCACGTGGCTATCATGCATTTATCACGTGGCTATCATGCACTGATCACGTGGCTGATCATGCAATGGTCACGCACTACCATGTACTGGTCACATGACTGATCATGCACTGATCACGTATTTGATCATGCACTGATCACCTGGCTTATCATGCATTGATCATGTGACTGATAATGCACTGATCACCTGATTGATTATGCAATGATCACGTGACTGATCTTGCACTGATCAAGTGGCTATCATGCACTGATCAGGTAGCTATCATGCACTGATCAGGTGCCTATCATTCACTGATCACCTGACTGAACATTGCACTGATCACGTGACTGATCATGCACTGATCACGTGGCTATCACGCACTGATCAGGTGGCTATCATGCACTGGACAGGTGGATATCATTCATTGATCACGTGTCTGATCATGCACTGATCAGGTGACTATCATGCACTGTTCAGGTGGCTATCATTCTTTGATCACGTGGCTGATGATGCACTGATCACGTGGCTGATCATGCACTAATCACGTGACTGCCCATGCACTGATCACGTAACTCAGCATGCACTGATCCCGTGGCTATCATGCACTGATCACGTGACTGCCCATGCACTGATCACGTGACTGATCATGCACTGATTGCGTTGCTACATGCACTGATCATGTGACTGATCATACACTATTCACATGGCTGATCATGAACAGATCACGTGACTGAGCATGCAGTGTTCACGTGTCTGAATGGTGCTGATCATGTGACTGATCATGCAAGGATCACTTAGCTACCATGTACAGGTCACGTGGTGATCATGCACTGATCACGTAATTGATCCTGCACTGATCAGGTGACTGATCATGCACTGTTCACGTGACTGATCATGCACTGATCACGTGACTGATCAAGCACTGATCACGTGGCTATCATGCACTCCTCACGTGGCTGATCATGCACTGATCACGGCTACCATGTACTGGTCACGAGACTGATCATGCACTGATCACGTAATTGATCCTGCACTGATCACGTGGCTGATCATGCACTGATGAGGTGGCTGATCGTACACTGATCACGAATTGATCATGCACTGATCACATGACTGATCATGCACTGATAACTTGGCTGGTCATACACTGATCACGTGCCTGGTCATTCACAGATCACGAGACTAATCATGAAATGATCACGTGACTATCCTGCACTGATCACGTGGATATCATGCACTGATAACGTGGCTGATCACACGTATAACGTGACTGATCATGCACTATTCACGTGACTATCATGCACTTATTACGTGGCTATCATGCACTGATCACGGGACTGACCATGCACTGGTCACATAAGTGTTCATGCACTGATCACATGGCTATCACGCACTGATCACGTGGCTGATCATGCACTGATCACGTGACTGATCATGTACTGATCACCTGGCTATCAGGCACTGCTCACGTGGCTGAGCATGCAATGTTCACATAGCTACCATGTACTGGTCACGTAAATGATCATACACTAATCACGTGGCTGATCATACACTGATCACGGGACTGATCATGCACTGATCACGTGACTGATCATGCACTGATCACGTGGCTATCATGCACTGATCACGTGGCTATCATGCACTGATCGTGTCTGATCATGCACTGATCATAACTGATCATGCACTGATCACGTGACTGATCATGCACTGATCACGTGGCTGATCATGCACTGATCACGTGACTGATCATGCACTGATCACGTGGCTGATCATGCACTGATCACGTGGCTATCATGCACTGATCACGTGACTGATCATGCACTGATCACGTGGCTATCATGCACTGATCACGTGGCTATCATACACTGATCACGTGGCTGGTCATGCACTGATCACGTGACTGATCATGCATGACGTGATGATCATGCACTGATGGCTATCATGCACTGATTACGTGGCTATCATGCACTGATCACGTGTCTGATCATGCACTGATCACATAATTGATCATGCACTGATCATGTGACTGGTCATGCACTGATCACGTGGCTGATCATGCACTGATCACGTGACTGATCATGCACTGATCACGTGGCTATCATGCACTGATCACGTGACTGATCATGCACTGATCTCGTGGCTATCATGCACTGATCACGTGGCTGATCATGCACTGATCACGTGGATGATCATACACGTTCACTGCCTATCATGCACTGATCACGTGGCTGATCATGCACTGATCACGTGGCTGATCATGCACTGATCACGTGGCTGATCATGCACTGATCACTATCATGCACTGATCACGTGGCTGATCATGCACTGATCACGTGGCTGATCATGCACTGATCACGTGGCTGATCATGCACTGATCACGTGGCTGATCATGCACTGATCACGTGGCTGATCATGCACTGATCACGTGGCTGATCATGCACTGATCACGTGGCTGATCATGCACTGATCACGTGGCTGATCATGCACTGATCACGTGGCTGATCATGCACTGATCACGTGACTGATCATGCACTGATCACGTGGCTGATCATGCACTGATCACGTGGATGATCATGCACTGATCACGTGGCTGATCATGCATGCACTGATCACATGCCTGATCATGCACTGATCACGTGGCCTGATCATGCACTGATCACGTGGCTGATCATGCACTGATCACGTGGCTATCATGCACTGATCACGTGGCTGATCATGCACAGATCACGTGGCTAATCATGAACTGATCACGTGGCTGAAATGCAATGATCACGTGGATGATCATGCACTGATCACACTGATCATGCACTGATTACGTGATCTGATCATGCACTGATCACGTGGACTGATCATGCACTGATCACGTGGCTGATCATGCACTGATCACGTGGCTGATCATGCACTGATCACGTGGCTGATCATGCACTGATCACGTGACTGATCATGCACTGATCACGTGACTGATCATGCACTGATCACGTAATTCTGATCATGCACTGATCACGTGTGACTGATCATGCACTGATCACGTGGCTATCATGCACTGATCCAGGCTGATCATGCACTGATCACGTGGCTGCACATGACTCATCGTGGCTGATCATGCACTGATCACGTGGCTGATCATGCACTGATCACGTGGCTGATCATGCACTGATCACGTGGCTGATCATGCACTGATCACGTGACTGATCATGCACTGATCACGTGACTGATCATGCACTGATCACGTGGCTGATCATGCACTGATCACGTGGCTGATCATGCACTGATCACGTGACTGATCATGCACTGATCACGACTAATCATGCACTGATCACGTGGCTGATCATGCACTGATCACGTGATCATGATCATGATCACTGATCACGTGGCTGATCATGCACTGATCACGTGGCTGATCATGCACTGATCACTGATCCTGGCTGATGATGCACTGATCACGTGGCTGATCATGCACTGATCACGTGGCTGATCATGCACTGATCACGTGGCTGATCACTGATCATGCACTGATCACGTGGTTGATCATGCACTGATCACGTGACTGATCATGCACTGATCACGTGGCTGATCATGCACTGATCACGTGGCTGATCATGCACTGCTGACTGATCATGCACACATCACGTGCACTGATCATGCACTGCTGATGTGGCTGATCATGCAACTGATCACGTAGCTGATCATGCACTGATCACGTGGCTGATCATGCACTGATCACGTGGCTGATCATGCAGGTGATCACGTGGCTGATCATGCACTGATCACGTGACTGATCATGCACTGATCACCTGGCTGATCATGCACTGATCACGTGGCTGATCATGCACTGATCACGTGGCTATCATGCACTGATCACGTGACTGATCATGCACTGATCACGTAATTGATGATGCACTGATCATAACGTGGCTGATCATGCACTGATCACGTGACTGATCATGCACTGATCACGTGACTGATCAGCCATTGATCACGTGGCTATCATGCACTGATAACGTGGCTGATCATGCACTGATCACGTGACTGATCATGCACTGATCACGTGGCTATCATGCACTGATCACGTGGCTGATCATGCACTGATCACGTGACCATGTACTGGTCTGATCACGTGGATCATGCACTGATCACGTGGCTGATCATGCACTGATCAGGTGACTGATCACGCACTGTTCACGTGACTGATCATGCACTGATCACGTGTCTGATCATGCACTGATCACGTGGCTGATCATGCACTGATCACGTGGCTGATCATGCACTGATCACGTGACTGATCATGCACTGATCACGAATATGATCATGCACTGATCACGTGGCTATCATGCACTGATCAAGTGACTGCACATGCCCTGATCACGTGACTGATCATGCACTGATCACGTGGCTATCATGCACTGATCACGTGGCTGATCATGCACTGATCATGTGACTGAGCATGCACTAATCACGTAGTTATCATGCATTGATCACTTGGCTATCATGCACTGATCGTGGATGATCATGCACTATTCACCTGCCTGATCATGCACTGATCACGTGGCTGATCATGCACTGATCACGTGGCTATCATGCACTGATCACGTGGCTGATCATGCACTGATCACGTGGCTGATCATGCACTGATCACGTGCCTATCATGCACTGATCACGTGGCTGATCATGCACTGATCACGTGGCTGATCACATCACGTGGCTGATCATGCACTGATCACGTGACTGATCATGCACTGATCACGTGGCTGATCATGCACTGATCACGTGGCTGATCATGCACTGATCACGTGGCTGATCATGCACTGATCACGTGGCTATCATGCACTGATGACGTGGCTGATCATGCACTGATCACGTAGCTATCATGCACTGATCACGTCACGTGGCTGATCATGCACTGATCACGTGACTGATCATGCACTGATCACGTGACTGATCATGCACTGATCACGTGGCTGATCATGCACTGATCACGTGGCTGATCATGCACTGATCACGTGACTGGTCATGCACTGATCACGTGACTGATCATGCACTGATCACGTGGCTATCATGCACTGATCACGTGGCTATCATGCACTGATCACGTGGCTGATCATGCACTGATCACGTGACTGATCATGCACTGATCACGTGGCTATCATGCACTGATCACGTGGCTGATCATGCACTGATCACGTGACTGATCATGCACTGATCACGTGGCTATCATGCACTGATCACGTGGCTGATCATGCACTGATCACGTGGTTGATCATGCACTGATCACGTCACGTGACTGATCATGCACTGATCACGTGACTGATCATGCACTGATCACGTGACTGATCATGCACTGATCGCGTGACTGATCATGCACTGATCACGTGGCTATCATGCACTGTTCACGTGGCTGATCATGCACTGATCACGTGCCTGGATCATGCACAGATCACGTGACTAATCATGAACTGATCACGTAGCTATCATGCACTGATCACGTAGCTATCATTCACTGATCACCTGGCTGATCATGCACTGATCACGTGGCTGAACATGCACTGATCACGTGGCTGATCATGCACTGATCACGTGACTGATCATGCACTGACTGATCACGTGGCTGATCATGCACTGATCACGTAACTGATCATGCACTGATCACGTGGCTGATCATGCATGCTGCTGATCACGTGGCTGATCATGCACTGATCACGTGGCTATCATGCACTGATCACGTGTCTGATCATGCACTGATCACGTGCCTGATCATGCACTGATAACGTGACTGATCATGCACTGATCACGTGACTGATCATGCACTGATCACGTGGCTATCATGCACTGCACTGATCACGTGACTGATCATGCACTGATCACGTGGACCTACCATGTACTGATCACGTGACTGATCATGCGTGATCACGTGGCTGATCATGCACTGATCACGTGGCTGATCATGCACTGATCACGTGGCTGATCATGCACTGATCACGTGACTGATCATGCATTGATCACGTTGATCATGCACTGCTCACGTGGCTGATCATGCACTGATCACGTGGCTCATGTGCACTGCAATGATCGTAGCTGAACATGTACTGATCACGTGACTGATCATGCACTGATCACGTGACTGATCATGCACTGATCACGTGGCTATCATGCACTGTTCACATGGCTGATCATACACTATTCACCTGCCTGGTCATGCACAGATCACGTGGCGTATCTTGAACTGATCACGTAGCTATCATGCACTGATCACCTGGCTGATCATGCACTGATCACGTGGCTATCATGCAATGATCACGTGGCTATCATGCACTGATCACGTGGCTGATCATGCACTGTTCACGTGGCTGATCACACACCTGTCACGTGACTGATCATGCACTGATCACGTGGCTCTCATGCACTGATCACGTGGCTGATCATACACTGCTCACGTAACTGATCATGCACACATCACGTGGCTATCATGCACTGCTCATGTGGCTGATCATGCAATGATCACGTAGCTACCATGTACTGGTCACGTGACTGATCATGCACTGATCACGTGGTTGATCATGCACTGATCACGTGACTGATCATGCACTGATCACGTGACTGATCATGCACTGATCACGTGGCTGATCATGCACTATTCACGTGCCTGATCATGCACTGATCACGTGACTAAGCCGTTGATGAACTGATCACGTGGCTATCATGCACTGATCACGTGCTATCATGCACTGATCACGTGGCTGATCATGCACTGATCACGTGACTGATCATGCACTGATCACGTGGCTGATCATGCACTGATCACGTGGCTGATCATGCACTGATCACGTGGCTGATCACACTGGCTGATCATGCACTGATCACGTGACTGATCATGCACTGATCACGTAAATGATCATGCACTGATCACGTGGCTATCATGCACTGATCACGTGGCTGATCATGCACTGATCACGTGGCTGATCATGCACTGATCACGTGGCTCATAATGATCACTGATCATGCACTGATCACGTGGCTGATCATGCACTGATCACCTGACTGATCATGCACTGATCACGTGACTGATCATGCACTGATCACCGTGGCTATCATGCACTGATCACGTGACTGATCATTCACTGGTCACGTGGCTGATCATGCACTGATCACGTGACTGATCATGCACTGATCACGTGATGATCATGCACTGATCACGTGGCTATCATGCACTGATCACGTGGCTGATCATGCACTGTTCACGTTACTATCATGCACTGATCACGTGACTGAACATAAACTGATCACGTGACTGATCCTTCATGCTGATCACTGCACTGATCACGTGACTGATCATGCACTGATCACGTGGCTATCATGCACTGATCACGTGGCTGATCATGCAATGATCACGTAGCTACCATGTACTGGTCACGTGACTGATCATGCACTGATCACGTAATTGATCATGCACTGATCACGTGGCTGATCATGCACTGATCACGTGACTGATCATGCACTGATCACGTGACTGATCATGCACTGATCACGTGGCTGATCACTGATCACGTGGCTGATCATGCAATGATCACGTAGCTACCATGTACTGGTCACGTGACTGATCATGCACTGATCACGTGGCTATCATGCACTGATCACGTGGCTGATCATGCACTGATCACGTGCCTGATCATGCACAGATCACGTGACTAATCATGAACTGATCACGTGGCTAAAATGCACTGATTACCTGGCTATCATGCACTGATCACGTGTCTGATCATGCACAGATCACGTGACTAATCATGAACTGATCACGTGGCTATCATGCACTGATCACGTGGCTATCATGCACTGACGTGCTGATCATCACGTGGCTGAATCATGCACTGATCACGTGGCTATCATGCACTGATCACGTGACTGATCATGCACTGATCACGTGACTGATCATGCACTGATCACGTGACTGATCATCTGATCGTGACTGATCATGCACTGATCACGTGACTGATCAATCACTGATGACGTGGCTATCATGCCCTGCTCACGTGGCTGATCATGCAATGATCACGTAGCTACCATGTACTGGTCACGTGACTGATCATGCACTGATCACATAATTGATCATGCACTGATCACGTGGCTGATCATGCACTGATCACGTGGCTGATCATGCACTGATCACGTGACTGATCATGCACTGATCACGTGGCTGATCATGCACTGATCACGTGGCTGATCATGCACTGATCACGTGCCTGGTCATGCACATCACGTGACTAATCATGAAGTGATCACGTGGCTATCATGCACTGATCACGTGGATATCATGCACTGATCACGTGGCTGATCACACACGTGATCACGTGACTGATCATGCACTGATCACGTGGCTGATCATGCACTGATTACGTGGCTATCATGCACTGATCACGTGGCTGATCATGCACTGATCACGTGGCTGATCATGCACTGATCACGTGACTGATCATGCATCATGCACTGATCACGTGGCTATCATGCACTGCTCACGTGGCTGATCATGCAATGATCACGTGGCTATCATGTACTGGTCACGTGACTGATCATGCACTGATCAGGTGACTGATCATGCACTGATCACGTGGCTGATCATCACTGCACTGTTCACGTGGCTGTTCATGACCCTGATCACCTGCCTGATCATGCACTGATCACGTGATCTAATCATGCACTGATCACGTGGCTGATCATGCACTGATCGTGGCTATCATGATCATGATCACCTGTGACTGATCATGCACTGATCACGTGGCTGATCATGCACTGATCACGTGGCTGATCATGCACTGATCACGTAACTGATCATGCACTGATCACGTGGCTGATCATGCACTGCTCACGTGGCTGATCATGCAATGATTACGTGGCTGATCATGTACTGGTCACGTGACTGATCATGCACTGATCACCTAATTGATCATGCACTGATCACGTGGATCATCATGCACTGATCACGTGACTGATCATCCACTAATCACGTGACTGATCATGCACTGATCACGTGGCTGATCATGCACTGATCACGTGGCTGATCATAAACTGATCACGTGGCTGATCATGCACCTATCACGTGACTGATCATGCACTGATCACGTGGCTGATCATGCACTGATCACGTGGCTGATCATGCACTGATCACGTGACTGATCATGTACTGATCACGTGGCTGATCATGCACTGATCACGTGGCTGATCATGCACTGATCACGTGGCTATCATGCAATGATCTGGCCATCATTCACTGGTCATAATTCACTGTGACTGATCATGCACTGATCACGTGACTGATCATGCACTGATTACGTGACTGATCATGCACTGATCACGTGGGTATCATGCACTGATCAGGTGCTGATCGGGAGGCAATAAACAAAGAGCTGATCAGGCACGAATCAAACAGTCAGCAGGCAATAATCATGGAACTCAGCTGTGAGGAATCACTCAGCTCAGCTGGCAATAATCAAGCAGCTGAGCAGGCAGGAATTACGCAGCACAGCTGGCAATTTTCAAGCAGATGACAGGCAGGAATCGTGCAGCTCAGCTGGCAATTGTCAAGCAGATGAGCAGACAGTAATCACGCAGCTCAGCAGGCCCTGATCACGTGACTGAGCTTGCACTGTTCACGTGGCTGATCATGCACTGATCACGTGGCTGATCATACACTGCTCACGTAACTGATCATGCACTGATCAAGTGGCTATCATGCACTGATCACGTGGCTGATCGTGCAATGATCACGTAGCTACCCTGTACTGGTCACGTGACTGATCATGCACTGTTCACGTAATTGATCATTCACTGATAACGTGTCTGATCATGCACTGACCACGTGACTGATCATGCACTGATGACGTGGCTATCTTGCCCTGTTCACGAGGCTGATCATGCAATGATCACGTAGCTACCATGTACTGGTCACGTGACTGATCATGCACTGATCACGTAATTGATCATGCACTGATCACGTGGCTGATCATACACTGATCACGTACCTGGTCATGCACAGATCACGTGACTAATCATGAACTGATCACGTGGCTAAAATGCACTGATCAGGTGGATATCACACACTGATCATGTGGCTGATCATACACCTATCACGTGACTGATCATGCACTCATCACGTGACTATCATGCACTGATCACGTGGCTGATCATACACTGATCACGTACCTGATCATGCACTGATTACGTGACTGATCATGCACTGATCACCTGGCTATCATGCACTGATCAGGTGTCTATCATACACTGGTCCCGTAGCTCATCATGCACTGAACACGTTGCTCTCATGCACTGATCTCGTGGCTGATCATACACTGATCACGTAACTGATCATGCACTGATCACGTGGCTATCATTCACTGATCACGTGACTGATCATGCACTGTTCACTTACATGTTCATGCACCTATCACGTTACTGATCATGTACTGATCACGTGGCTGATCATGCACTGATACCGTGACTGAGCATGGACTGATCACATGACTATCATGTAGTGATCAAGTGACTTAATAGTGCTGATCATGTGACTGATCATGCGCTGATCATGTTTGCTATCATACACTGATCATGTGCCTCTGGAGGCAATAAACAAAGAGCTGAGTAGGCACGAATCAAACAGTCAGCAGGCAATAATCATGGAACTCAGCTGTGAGGAATCATGCTGCTCAGCTGGCAATAATCAAGCAGCTGAGCAGGCAGGAATTATGCAGCACAGCTGGCAATTGTCAAGCAGATGACAGGCAGGAATCGTGCAGCTCAGCTGGCAATTGTCAAGCAGATGAGCAGACAGTAATCACGCAGCTCAGCAGGCCCCTGATCACGTGACTGAGCATGCACTGTTCACGTGGCTGATCATACACTGATCACCTGATTGATCATGCACTGATCACTTGTACATCATGTACTGATCACGTGGCTGATCATACACTGCTCACGTGTCTGATCATGCACTGATCACGTGGCTGATCATACACTGCTCACGTAACTGATCATGCACTGATCACGTGGCTATCATGCACTGATCACGTGGCTGATCATGCAATGATCACGTAGCTACCCTGTACTGGTCACGTGACTGATCATGCACTGATAACGTAATTGATCATGCACTGATAACGTGGCTGATCATACACTGATCACGTGACTGATCATGCACTGATCACGTGACTGATCATGCACTGATCACGTGACTATCATGCACTGATCACTCGGCTGGTCATACACTGATCACGTGCCTGGTCATGCACAGACCACGTGACTAATCATGAACTGTTCACGTGACTATTATGCACTGATCACGTGGATATCATGCACTGATCACGTGGCTGATCACACACGTATCACATGACTGGTCATGCACTGATCACGTTGCTATCATGCACTGCTCACGTGGCTAATCATGCAATGATTACGTAGCTACCATGTACTGGTCACGTGACTGATCATGCAGTGATCACGTAATTGATGATGTACTGATCAGGTGGTTGATCATGCACTGATCACTTGACTGATCAGGCACTGAATACGTGGCTATCATACACTGCTCACGTAATTGATCATGCACTGATCACGTGGCTATCATGCACTACTCACGTGGCTGATCATGCAATGATCACGTAGCTATCATGTACTGGTCATGTGGTGATAATGCACTGATCAAGTAATTGATCATGCACTGATCAGGTGACTGATCATGCACCGTTCACGTGACTGATCACACACTGATTCCTGGCTATCATGCACTGCTCCCGTGGCTGATCATGCAATGATCAAGTAGCTACCATATACTGGTCACGTGACTGATCATGCACTGATCACGAAATTGATCATGCACTGATCACGTGACGAATCATGTAATGATCATGTGACTGATCATGCACTGATCACGCGGTTATCATGCATTGACACGTGACTACGCATGCACTGATCACGTGGCTGATCACGCACTGATCACGTGTTTATCATGCAGTGATCACGTGACTGAAAGGCGCTGATTACGTGAATGTGCTCGCACTGATCACGTGGCTGATCATGCACTGATACCGTGACTGAGCATGGACTGATCACATGAGTATCATGTAGTGATCACGTGACTTAATGGCGCTGATCATGTGACTGATCATGTGCTGATCATGTTTGCTATCATACACTGATCATGTGCCTCTGGAGGCAATAAACAAAGAGCTGAGTAGGCACGAATCAAACAGTCAGCAGGCAATAATCATGGAACTCAGCTGTGAGGAATCATGCTGCTCAGCTGGCAATAATCAAGCAGCTGAGCAGGCAGGAATTATGCAGCACAGCTGGCAATTGTCAAGCAGATGACAGGCAGGAATCGTGCAGCTCAGCTGGCAATTGTCAAGCAGATGAGCAGACTGTATTCACGCAGCTCAGCAGGCCCTGATCACGTGACTGAGCTTGCACTGTTCACGTGGCTGATCATACACTGATCACCTGATTGATCATGCACTGATCACTTGGATATCATGCACTGATCCCCTGGCTGATCATACACTGTTCACGTGTCTGATCATGCACTGATCACGTGGCTGATCATACACTGCTCACGTAACTGATCATGCACTGATCACGTGGCTATCATGCACTGATCACGTGGCTGATCATGCAATGATCACGTAGCTACCATGTACTGGTCACGTGACTGATCATGCACTGATCACGTAATTGATCATGCACTGATTACGTGGCTGATCATACACTGATCATGTACCTGGTCATGCACAGATCACGTGACTAATCATGAACTGATCACGTGGCTAAAATGCACTGATCAGGTGGATATCACACACTGATCACGTGGCTGATCATACACCTATCACGTGACTGATCATGCACTCATCACGTGACTATCATGCACTGATCACGTGGCTGATCATACACTGCTTACGTAACTGATCATGCACTGATCACGTGGCTATCATGTACTGATCACATGGCTGATCATGCAATGATCACGTAGCTACCATGTACTGGTCACGTGACTGATCATGCACTGATAACATAAATGATCATGCACTGATCACGTGACTGATCATGCACTGATGATGTGACTGATCATGCACTGATCACCTGGCTATCATGCAATGATCAGGTGGCTAGCATTCACTGATCCGGTGGCTATCATTCACTGATCATGTGTCGATTATGCAGTGATCACGTGACTGATCATGCACTGATTACGTAACTGATCATGCACTGATCACGTGGCTATCATGTACTGATCACGTGGCTGATCATGCAATGATCACGTAGCTACCATGTACTGGTCACGTGACTGATCATGCACTGATAACATAAATGATCATGCACTGATCACCTGGCTATCATGCACTGATCAGGTGTCTATCATGCACTGGTCCCGTAGCTCATCATGCACTGAACACGTTGCTCTCATGCACTGATCTCGTGGCTGATCATGCACTGATCACGTAACTGATCATGCACTGATCACGTGCCTATCATTCACTGATCACGTGACTGCGCATGCACTGTTCACTTACATGTTCATGCACCTATCACGTTACTGATCATGTACTGATCACGTGGCTGATCATGCACTGGTACTGTGACTGAGCATGGACTGATCACATGACTATCATGTAGTGATCAAGTGACTTAATGGTGCTGATCATGTGACTGATCATGCGCTGATCATGTTTGCTATCATACACTGATCATGTGCCTCTGGAGGCAATAAACAAAGAGCAGAGTAGGCACGAATCAAACAGTCAGCAGGCAATAATCATGGAACTCAGCTGTGAGGAATCATGCTGCTCAGCTGGCAATAATCAAGCAGCTGAGGAGGCAGGAATTACACAGCACAGCTGGCAATTGTCAAGCAGATAACAGGCAGGAATCATGCAGCTAAGCTGGCAATTGTCAATCAGGTGAGCAGAGAGGAATAACGCAGCTCAGCAGGCCTGATCACGTGACTGAGCTCGCACTGTTCACGTTGCTGATCATACACTGATCATGTGAATGATCATGCACTGATCACCTGGGTATCATGCACTAATCACGTGACTGTGCATGCACTGATCATGTGGATGATCATTCACTGATCACGTGGCTGATCATGCACTGATCACGTGACTAATCATGTAATGATAATGTGACTGATCATGCACTGATCACGCGGTTATCATGCATTGACACATGACTACGCATGCACTGATCACGTGGTGATCACTCACTGATCACGTGTTTATCATGCAGTGATCACGTGACTGAAAGGCACTGATTACGTGAATGTACTCGAACTGATCACGTGACTGATCATGCACATCGGACTGATCATGGACTGATCACATGACTATCATGTAGTGATCACGTGACTTAATGGCGCTGATCATATGACTGATCATGCGCTGATCATGTTTGCTATCATACACTGATCATGTGCCTCTGGAGGCAATAAACAAAGAGCTGAGTAGGCACGAATCAAACAGTCAGCAGGCAATAATCATGGAACTCAGCTGTGAGGAATCATGCTGCTCAGCTGGCAATAATCAAGCAGCTGAGCAGGCAGGACTTACGCAGCACAGCTGGCAATTGTCAAGCAGATGACAGGCAGGAATCGTGCAGCTCAGCTGGCAATTGTCAAGCAGAGGAGCAGACAGTAATCACGCAGCTCAGCAGGCCCTGATCACGTGACTGAGCACCCACTGTTCACGTGGCTGATCATACACTGATCACGTGATTGATCATGCACTGATCACTTGGATATCATGCACGGATCACGTGGCTGATCATACACTGCTCACGTAGCTGATCATGCGCTGATCACGTGGCTGATCCTGCAGTGATCACGTAGCTACCATGTACTGGTCACGAGACTGATCATGCACTGATCACGTGGCTATCATGCACTGATGATGTCCCTCAGAATGCAATAATCAAAGAGCTGAGCAGGCACGAATCACGAAATCAACAGGCAATAATCATGGACCTCAGCTGTGACGAATCATTCTGCTCAGCTGGCAATAATCAAGGAGCTGAGTAGGCAGGAATAACGGAGCTCAACTGGCAATAATCAAGCAGATGAGCAGGCAGGAATAACGCAGCTAAGCTGGCAATTATCAAGCTGATGAGCAGGAAGGAATCATGCAGCTCAGCTGGAAATTATCCAGCAGATTAGCAGGCAGGAGTAACGCAGCTCAGCTCGCAATTGTCACAAAGCTGAGTAGACAGGAATCACGCAGCTCAGCAGGCCCTGATCACGTGACATCACCCACTGTTCAGGTGGCTGATCATACACTGATCACGTGATTGATCACGCACTGATCACGGTGCTATCTTTCTCTGATCATGTGGTTATCATGCATTGACACGTGACTGTGCATGCACTGATCATGTGGCTGATCATGCACTGATCACGTGTTTATCATGCAGTGATCACGTGACTGAAAGGCACTGATTACATAAATGTGCTCGCACTGATCAAGTGGCTGATCATGCACCGATTACGTGACTGATCATTCACTGATCACGTGGTTATTATGCACTGATCACGTGGCTGATCATACACTGATCACGTGCCTGGTCATGCACAGATCATGTGACTAATCATGAACTGATTACGTGGCTGATCATGCAATGATCACGTAGCTACCATGTACTGGTCACGTGACTGATCATGCACTGATCACGTAAATGATCATGCACTGATTACGTGACTGATCAGGCAGTGATCACGTGACTGATCATGCACTGATCACATGGCTATCATGCATGATGATCAGGTGGCTATCATGCAATTATGATCTGACTGATCATCTGATTTGTGACTGATCATTCACTGACCACCTGGATCATGCACTGATCAGGTGTCTATCTTTCACTGGTCACGTGGCTGATCAGGCACTGATCATGTGAATGATCATTCACTAATCACGTGGCTATCATGCACTGATCCCGTGGCTGATCATTCAATGATCACGAGCTACCATGTACTGGTCACGTGACTGATCATGCACTGATCACGTAAATGATCTTTCACTGGTCACGTGACTGATCAGGCACTGATCAGGTGAATGATCATTCACTGGTCACCTGGGTATCATCATTCACTGGTCATTCACTGGTCACGTGGCTGATCATGCACTGATCACGTGTTTATCATGCAGTGATCAGGGACTGACAGGCGCTGATCACGTGACTTCGCATGCACTGATGACGTGGATGATCAGGCACTGATCACGAGCCTCATCATGCACTGATCACGTGTTTCTCATGCAGTTATCAGGGACTGAACAGGCGCTGATCATGTGACTGTGCACCCACTGATCACGTGGCTGATCAGGAACTGACCACCTGACTGTGCATGCAGTGATCACGTGGCTGATCGTTCACTGATCACGTGCTTATCATACGCTGATCACCTGACTGACAGGCCCTGATCACGTGACTGTGCAGTCAGTGATCACCTGGCTGATCATGCACTGATATTGTGACTGAGCATGCACTGATCATGTGCCGGAGCCGTGAGGCATTCCACTCTGGACAAAGGTCATGAGGAAGGAGGCTCCACATACGAAAATGCGGGATCGAGCCTCAGGAGTCCACCCGGATATTCGAGCATCTACCCCCCAGAAAAACCAGAGTCTGCCTACTTTATTGCTTTGTGCTCTCACCTCAGATTTTACTGGGGGCTGTCCCCCACCACCATCTCGCTCTCTCTTTCAAAGAGTTAACTTACAGCTCCAATTGTTAAAGTTCCTTGTCATTCTTCCCTTTCACTTCCAGCTGAGGCTCCATCTGGATCCCGGAACCCACCACGCTTAGTAATTATGCCTGGGCTGCTAAGACCCACTCGACAAGTTGTCTAGGGTGAGGCACGTTCCGCTATTCGAGAGGGCGCCTGCGGCCTACGTAAGTGGTGCAAACTTCTTGTCTTGAATTTTTACTGGTCTCCCGCATAAACCAAGCTACTCAGTCTCTTTTCTCCACCGAATTTTCCTACTGAGCTATCCTCATACTATTATTCTTGATATCTCTGATGAGCATATAAATAGTCGCCTAGGCCATCTCTCCTTCGAATACCCTGGGTCAGCTGGGGCTGGTCCCCGGAAGGTGGTGACCGAACAGGGACCTCAGGAGGCAATAATCAAAGAGCTTAGCAGTCACAAACCACGCAATAAGCAGGCAATAACCATGGAGCTCAGCAGTGACGAATCATGGGGCTCAACTGGCAATAATCAAGCAGGTGACCAGGCAGGAATCATGCAGCTCAGCTGGCAATTGTCAAGCAGATGAGCCCACAGGAATCACGCAGCTCAGCTGGCAGTTATCAGGCAGATGAGCCGGCAGGAATCACGCAGCTCAGCAGGCCCTGATCACGTGACTCTGCAGGCCCTGATCACGTGGCTGATCAAGTACAGTTCACTTGACTGAGCATGCACTGATCACGTGGCTATCATGCACTGATCACCTGAGTGCGCATGCACTGATGACGTGGATGATCGGGTACTGATCACGTGGCTATCATGCACTGATCACGTGTTTCTCATGCAGTGATCAGTGACTGACAGGCCCTGATCATGTGACTCTGCACGCAGTGATCACGTGGCTGATCAGGAACTGACCACCTGACTGAGCATGCAGTGATCAGGTGGCTGATCGTTCACTGATCACGTGTTTATCATACGGTGATCACCTGACTGAGAGGCGCTGATCACGTGACTGTACAGTCAGTGACCACGTGGCTGATCATGCACTGATATCGTGACTGAGCATGCACTGATCATGTGCCGGGAGCCGGTGGGGCATTCCAATGTGCACAAACGTCATGAGGAAGGAGGCTCGGCATACGCAAATGTGGGATCGAGCCTCAGGAGTCCACCCGGATATTCTCGAGCATCTACCCCCCAAAAAAACCAGAGTCTGCCTACTTTATTCCTTTTGCTCTCACCTCAGATTTTACTGGGGGCTGTCCCCCACCACCATCTCGCTCTCTCTGTCAAAGAGTTAACCTACAGCTCCAATTCATAAAGTTCCCTGTCATTCTTCCCTTTCACTACCAGCTGTGTCTCATCTGGAGCAAGGAACCCACCACGCTTACTAATTATGCCTGGGCTTCTAAGACCCACTCGAGAAGGTGTCTAGGGTGAGGCACGTTCCCCTATTTGAGAGGGCGCCTGTGGCCTACGTAAGTGGTGCAAACTTCTTGTCTTGAAGTTTTATTGGTCTCCAACGTAAACCAAGCTACTCAATCTCTTTTCTCCACCGAATTTTCCGACTGAGCTATCCTCATACTATTATTCCTGATATCTCTGATGAGCATATGAATAGTCGCCTAGGCCATCTCTCCTTCCAATACCCTAGGTCAGCTGGGGATGTTCCCCAGCAGGTGGTGCCCGAACAGGGACCTCAGGAGGCAATCATCAAAGAGCTGAGCAGACAGGAACTACGCAATCAGCAGGCAATAAGCATGGAGCTCAGCAGTGACGAATCATGCTGCTCAACTGGCAATAATCAAGCAGGTGACCAGGCAGGGATCCCGCGGCTCAGCTGGCAATTGTCAAGCAGATGAGCCGACAGGAATCCCGCAGCTCAGCTGGCAATTATCATGCAGATGAGCCCGCAGGAATCACGCAGCTCAGCAGGCCCTGATCCCGTGACTCTGCAGGCACTGATCACGTGGCTATCATGCACTGATCACGTCACTGCACATGCACTGATGACGGGGATGATCAGGCACTGATCACGTGGCTCCTCATGCACTGAACATGTGTTTCTCATGCAGTGATCAGTGACTGACAGGCGGTGATCATGTGACTGTGGACGCACTGATCACCTGGCTGATCAGGATCTGACCACCTGACTGAGCATGCAGTGATCACGTGGCTGATAGTTCACTGATCACGTGTTTATCATACGGTGATCACGTGACTGAGAGGCGCTGATCACATGACTGTGCAGTCAGTAATCACGTGGCTGATCGTACACTGATATCGTGACTGAGCATGCACTGATCATGTGCTGGGAGCCCGTGAGGCATTGCACTCTGGACAAAGGTCATGAGGAATGAGGCTCGGCATACGCAAATGCGGGATCGAGACTCAGGAGTCCACCCGGATATTCTCCAGCATCTATCCCACAAAAACCAGAGTCTGCTTATTTTATTGCTTTGTGCTCTCACCTCTGATTTTACTGGGGGCTGTCCCCCACCACCATCTCGCTCTCTCTGTCAAAGAGTTTACTTACAGCTCCAATTAATAAAGTTCCTGGGCAATTAGGAGTGTTTAAATCCAAACCCCTCAGATGGCTCTCTAACTCGCCTGAAAAATTTACCCGGACTCCTACAGCTATGCATATGATTGTTTACAGTCTCCAAGCCTCCAGAGGCACCTGATCACGTGACTCTGCAGGCACTGATCACGTGCTGATCAAGTAATGATTACGTGACTGAGCATGCACTGATCATTTGGCTATCATGCACTGATCACTTGACTGCGCGGGCACTGATGACGTGGATGATCAGGCACTGATCACGTGGCTCATCATGCACTGATAACGTGTTTCTCATGCAGTGATCAGTGACTGACAGGCGCTGATCATGTGACTGTGCACGCACTAATCACGTGGCTGATCAGGAACTGACCACCTGACTGAGCATGCAGTGATCACCTGGCTGATCGTTCACTGATCACGTGTTTATCCTACGATGATCACGTGACTGAGAGGCGCTGATCACATGAATGTGCAGTCAGTGATCACGTGGCTGATCGTGCACTGATATCGTGACTGAGCATGCACTGATCATGTGCCGGGAGCCGGTGAGGGATTCCAATGTGGACAAAGGTCATGAAGAAGGAGGCTTGGCATACGCAAATTCGGGATCGAGCCTCAGGAGTCCACCCGGATATTCTCGAGCATCTACCCCCCAATAAAACCAGAGTCTGCCTACTTTATTCCTTTGTGCTCTCACCCCTGATTTTACTGGGGGCTGTCCGCAACGACCATCTAACTCTCTCTGTCAAAGACTTAACTTACAGCTCCAATTCATAAAGTTCATTGTCATTCTTCCTTTAACTTCCAGATGAGTCTCCATCTGGAGCCTGAACACACCACGCTTACTAATTATGCCTGGGCTGCTAAGACCCACTCGAGAAGGTGTCTAGGATGAGGCACCTTCCACTATTCGAGAGGGCGCCTGCGGCCTACGTAAGTGGAGCAAACTTCTTGTCTTGAAGTTGTATTGGTCTCCCGCGTAAACCAAGCTACTCAGTCTCTTTTATACACCGAATTTTCTAACTGAGCTATCCTCATACTATTATTCTTGATATCTCTGATTAGCATATAAATAGACGCCTAGGCCATCTCTCCTTTGAATACCCTGGATCAGCTGGGGCTTGTCCCCGGCAGGTGGGGCCAGAACAGGGACCTCAGGAGGCAATAATCAAATGGCTGAGCAGACACGAACCACGCAATCAACAGGCAATAATCATGGACCTCCGCAGTGACGAATCATGCTGCTCATCTGGCAATAATCAAGCAGGTGACCAGGCAGGAATCATGCAGCTCAGCTGGCAATTGTCAAGCAGATGATCAGACAGGAATCACGCAGGTCAGCTGGCAATTATCATGCAGATGAGCCGGCAGGAATCACGCAGCTCAGCAGGCCCTGATCACGTGACTCTGCAGGCACTGATCACGTGGCTGATCAAGTACAGATCACGTGACTGAGCATGCACTGATCACGTGGCTATCATGCACTGATCAGGTGACTGGGCATGCACTGATGACGTGGATGATCAGGCACTTGTCACGTGGCTCCTCATGCACTGATCACGTGTTTCTCATGCAGTGATCAGTGACTGACAGGCGCTGATCATGTGACGGTGCACGCACTGATCACGTGGCTGATCAAGAACTGACCACCTGACTGAGCATGCAGTGATCAGGTGGCTGATCGTTCACTGATCACGTGTTTACCATACGGTGATCACGTGACTGAGAGGCGCTGATCACGTGACTGTGCAGTCAGTGATCACGTGGCTGATCGTGCACTGGTATCATGACTGAGCATGCACTGATCATGTGCTGGGAGCCGATGAGGCATTCCACTCTGGACAAAGGTCATGAGGAATGAGGCTCGGCCTACGAAAATGCGGGATCGAGACTCAGGAGTCCACCCGGATATTCTCGAGCATCTACCACCAAAAAACCAGGGTCTGCCTATTTTATTGCTTTGTGCTCTCACCTCTGATTTTACTGGGGGCTGTCCCCCACCAGCATCTCGCTCTCTCTGTCAAAGAGTTTACTTACAGCTCCAATTCATAAAGTTCCTTTGCAATTAGGAGTGTTTAAATCCAAACCCCTCAGATGGCTCTCTAACTCGCCTGACAAATTTACCCGGAATCCTACAGCTATGCATATGATTGTTTACAGTCTCCCAGGCTCCAGAGGCACGAGAAGCTTAAGGTATTCAAATAGCTTAGAGCCTCTCAGAGAGTTAGAAACTGTCAGAATAAGACTAGTAAAGGATTTCACTGATGAGCCAATGCTTGCTGCCAAGTTTTCACATCCCCTGAATTGTATCCTTGAATGTGTATTAATTAATATAATGGGTATGTAGAGAAACTAAGTAGTGGCCTTGGTGTTAGTAACTTTAGACCCTTAAGGTAATACATTGTTTCCTATGTTGTAAACCCATTACACTTCCACCCTATAGGAATGCAATTTTATCTTTGGAAGATGACGCCAAAACTTAAAATAATTACTCTTAGAGAAAATAAGTCTTTGTTGACAAGACCTTGTCAAGAGTCATAAAATGTTAGTAGGCCTTCTGGCCAGAAGATGATGTAAATCACCTAAACCGTTTGTATACGATAAATTTGCAGGAAAGAAACCCTGGTTTTTGATAAGAATCAAAGACTGCTGACTTTGCATCCCCTATTATCCTTTATGTGTAACTTAGGGTATAAAAACCCCTGTTGAAAATAAAGCTACGGGCCTTGCTCACCAACGCTTGGTCTCCCCATGTCATTCTTCCCTTTAACTTCCAGCTGAGTCTCCACCTGGAGCGCGGAACCCACCACCCTTACTAATTATGCCTGGGCTGCTAAGACCCTCTCGAGAAGGTGTCTAGGGTGAGGCACCTTCCGCCATTCGAGAGGGCGCCTGTGGACTATGTAAGTGGTGCAAACTTCTTGTCTAGAAGATTTCTTGGTCTCCGGTGTAAACCAAGGTACTCAGTCTCTTTTCTCCGCCGAATTTTCCTACTGAGCTATCCTCATACTATTATTCTTGATATCTCTGATGAGCATATAAATAGTCGCCTAGGCCATCTCTCCTTGGAATATCCTGGATCAGCTGGGGCTGGTCCCCGGGAGGTGGCGCCCGAACAGGGACCTCAGGAGGCAATAGTCAAAGAGCTGAGCAGACAAAACCATGCAATCAGCAGGCAATAAGCATGGAGAGCAGCAGTGACGAATCATGCTGCTCATCTGGCAATAATCAAGCAGGTGACCAGGCAGGAATCACGCAGCTCAGCTGGCAATTGTTAAGCAGCTAAGCAGACAGGAATCACGCAGCTCAGCTGGCAATTATCATGCAGATGAGCCGGCAGGAATCACGCAGCTCAGCAGGCCCTGATCACGTGACTCTGCAGGCACTGATCACGTGGCTGATCAAGTACAAATCCCGTAACTGAGCATGCACTGATCAGGTGACTGGGCATGCACTGATGAGGTGGATGATCAGGCACTGATCACGTGCCTCATCATGCACTGATCACGTGTTTCTCATGCAGTGATCAGTGACTGACAGGCGTTGATCATGGGACTGTGCACGCACTGATCACGTGGCTGATCAGGAAATGACCACCTGACTGAACATGCGGTGATCACGTGGCTGATCGTTCACTGATCACGTGTTTATCATACGGTGATCCTGTGACTGAGAGGCGCTGATCACGTGACTGTGCAGTCAGTGATCACGTGGCTGATCGTGCACTGATATCGTGACTGAGCATGCACTGATCATGTGCCGGGAGCCGGTGAGGCATTCCACTCTGGACAAATGTCATGAGGAAGGAGGCTCGGCATACGCAAATTTGGGATCGAGCCTCAGGAGTCCACCCGGATATTCTCGAGCATCTACCCCCTAAAAAAACCAGAGTCTAGCTACTTTATTGCTTTGTTCTCTCACCTCTGGTTTTACTGGGGGCTGTCCCCCACCAGCATCTCGCTCTCTCTGTCAATGTGTTAACTTACAGCTCCAATTCATAAAGTTCCTTGTCATTCTTCCCTTAAACTTCCAGCTGAGTCTCCATCTGAAGCGCGGGACCCACCAGGCTTACTAATTATGCCTGGGCTGCTAAGACCCACTCCAGAAGGTGTCTAGGGTTTGGCACCTTCCAGTATTCGAGAGGGCGCCTGCGGCCAAGGGAAGTGGTGCAAACTTCTTGTCTTAAGTTTTATTGGTCTCCCGCGTAAACCAAGCTACTCAGTCTCCTTTCTCCACCGAATTTTCCTACTGAGCTATCCTCATACTATTATTCTTGATATCTCTGATGAGCATATAAATAGTCGCCTAGGCCATCTCTCCTTCGAATACCCTGGATCAGCTGGGGCTGGTCCCGGGAAGGTGGCACCTGAACAGGGACCTCAGGAGGCAAAAATCAAAGAGCTGAGCAGACACGAACCAAGCAATCAGCAGGCAATAAGCATGGAGCACAGCAGTGACGAATCATGCTACTCAACTGGCAATAATCAAGCAGGTGACCAGGCAGGAATCACGCAGCTCAGCAGTCCCTGGGCATGTGACTCTGCAGGCACTGATCACCTGGCTGATCAAGTACAGATCACTTGACTGAGCATGCACTGATCACGTGGCTATCATGCACTGATGACGTGGATGATCAGGCACTGTCACTTGGCTCATCACGCACTGATCACGTGATCACGTGATCAGCCAGGTGATCACTGACTGCACAGTCACGGGATCAGCCTCTCTCAGTCACGTGATCAGTGAACGATCAGCCACGTGATCACTGCATGCTCAGTCAGGTGGTCAGTTCCTGATCAGCCTCGTAATCAGTGCGTGCACAGTCCCATGATCAGCGCCTGTCAATCACTGATCACTACCTGATAAACACGTGATTAGTGCATGATGAGCCACGTGATCAGTGCTGGATCAGCCACGTCATCAGTGCATTCGTAGTCACGTGATCAGTGCATGATAGCCACGTGATCAGTGCATGCTCAGTCACGGGATCTGTACTTGATCAGCCACGGGATCAGTGCCTGCAGAGTCACGGGATCAGAGCCTGCTGAGCTGCGTGACTCCTGCCAGCTCATCTGCT
>NW_027219999.1:0-55920 GCF_027580195.1 Bos mutus
TCACGTGCTTCAGGAGGCAATAATCAAAGAGCTGAGCAGGCACTAATCACTTGGCTAAGAGGGCACTATTCACGGAGAGGAGCAGGAAATCGTCAAGGAGCTGAGCAAACTGTAATGAAGTGGTTAAGCAGACTCTAAACACGTGACGCAGCAGGCTCTACACCCGTGACTGAGCTGACACAATTTGGGCAGCTCAGCAGACACCAATGGTGCAGCTCAGCAGACACAAATGGTGCAGCTCAGCAGACACCAATCATGCAGCTCAGCAAGCAAAATCATGGAGCTGAGCAAGCAGGAATAACACAGCTCAGCAGGCAAAGATCAAGGAGCTGAGCAGGGGCAATACTCATGACTCAGCAGGCGGAACCGTGACTGAGCGGGCGGTCTTGGAGCTGAAGGCTGTAATGAACTGGATAAGCAGGCTCTAATCCCGTGATTCAGCGGCTCCTCTGGGGACTGAGCAGGCACTTATTCCGCAGCTCAGCAAGCAAAAATCATGGGCTGAGCAGCAGGAATCACGCAGCTCAGCAGGCAATAATCATGGGCTGAGCAAAGCAGGAATCACGCAGCTCAGCATGCAAGTAATCAAGAGCTGAGCAGGCAGGAATCACGCAGCTCAGCGGGCAATAAATATGGAGCTGAGCAGCAGAAGTTCGCGAAACTCGGCGGGCAATAATCAGAAGCTGAGCAGGGCAGGAATCACGCCAGCTTAGCGAGGCAATAATCATGTGGAGCTGAGCAGACTGTCGCCCAGGTAGTAGCAGACTCTAATCAGCGGCTGAGCAGACACAAAGCATGCAGCTCAGCGTCGCTGATCACGCGACCCTGACGTACTGTTACGGATTGACAGGGATTAGCATGCTGATTACGTGACTGAGGAGGCGCTGATCGCGTGAGCTGAGGCGATCACGTGACCTAGCTCACAGCAAAGAGCCCAAAAATCAAAATCACGATCACGTAGGCTGAGAGGCTGATCCACGTGACTGGGGCGCTGATCACGTGGATCACGTGACTAGGTGTTTGCAATTGGTGATTGATCAGACATGACTGAGCAGGCACTGATCACGTGACTAGTAGGCACTGATCAGAGAGGAGCACTATCATGCAGTCATCAGGCAATACTATGGAACTGTAGGCAATAATCAAGCAGACAGGTAAACACGTGAGTTGCAGGCACTAATCCCACCGTGACTAAGCTGGCACTATTCAGCAGGAGTGCCTGAGCAGACACAGCTCAGCAGAACATCGTCTTCCTGGAGCTGAGCAGGGCAGAAAAGTGGCTAAGCAGACTCTAATCCACGTCACTCAACCCGGCTCCTAGCGGTCTGGAGCAGGCACTAATCACGCCCAGCTGAGCAGGGACTAATCACAGCTGATCAAGCGCTAAGTCCCCCAGCTGAGCAGGGATTAAGCATGCAGCTGAGCAGGCACTGATCACGTGACTGAGAGGCACTGATCACGTGACTGAGCATGCACTGATCACGTGACTGAGAGGCACTGATCACGTGACTGAGGGGCGCTGATCACGTGACTGAGAGGCGCTGATCACGTGGCTATCATGCACTGATCACGTGCTTCAGGAGGCAATAATCAAAGAGCTGAGCAGGCACTAATCACTTGGCTAAGAGGGCACTATTCACGGAGAGGGCAGGAAATCGTCAAGGAGCTGAGCAAACTGTAATGAAGTGGTTAAGCAGACTCTAAACACGTGACGCAGCAGGCTCTACACCCGTGACTGAGCTGACACAATTTGGGCAGCTCAGCAGACACCAATGGTGCAGCTCAGCAGACACAAATGGTGCAGCTCAGCAGACACCAATCATGCAGCTCAGCAGGCAATACTCATGGAGCTGAGCAGGCAGGAATCACACAGCTCAGCAGGCAAAGATCAAGGAGCTGAGCAGGCACGAATCTCGAAGTTCAGCTGGCAAAAATCAAGGAGCTGAGCAGACTGCCATTAAGTGGCTAAGCAGACTCTAAACACGTGACTCAGCAGGCTTGACACCGTGACTGAGCAGACACGAATCTTGCAGCCCAGCAGACAATACTCCTGGAGCTGAGAGCAGGCAATAATCATGGAGCTGATCGTTGTAATGAGCTGGATAAGCAGACTCTAAGCGTGATTGAAGCCGGAGCAGGCAATAATTATGGGCAAGCTGAGCAGGCACTGATAATGCAGCTGGATCATGCAATCAGATGGAGCTGAGCAAGCACGTGATCATGCAGCTCAGCAGGCGCTGTCAATCAGGGCTGAGCAGACACTGATCACGCCTATTATCATGAGCTAATCTGAGCAAGCAAAATCATATCACGGAGCTGAGCATGCAGGAATCACGCAGCTGAGCGAGCAGTAATCATGGATTGAGCAGAGCAGAATCACGCAGCTGAGCACAGCATGACGCAAGAAGCGAGCCGGCCACGTGGCTGAATCATGCACTCCGTGAAGCTGAGCAGGCACTGAATCACGCGCCAGCTGAGCAGACACTAATCACGTGCTGATCAGGCAATGATCACGTGGCTGAGCAGGCACAATAACGTGACTATCAGGCCCTGGGCGTGACTGATCATGCACTGATCACGCAGCTCAGCATGCACTGATCACGTGGCAGGCACGACTGATCACGGCACGAGAGCAGCCGGCTAATCACGCGGGCTGATCATGGAATCGAGCAGCTGCTTCATGCAATAATCACCTGCTGAGCAGGCACTAATCACTTAACTCAAGGGCGCTATACTCACAGGGCTGAGCATGCGGGAATCACGCAGCTGAGCAGACACTCATGGAGGCTGAGCAAGCCTGGATCACGTGACTGCCATGCAATTCAGAACAGCGTAGGCTGATCATGGGGACTCAGCAGGCACTGATCGTGCAGCTGGCGGCAATGTCATGGAGCTGAGCACGCACTGATCATGCAATCACACAGCTCAGCAGGCACTGATCACGTGAGCTGAGCATGCACGAATCCCGCAGCTCAGCTGGCAAAATCACGAGCTGAGCAGACTGATTCACGCTGACATGCAAGCTTCACGTGACTGAGCATGCGCTGATAACGTGACTGAGCAGACACCGATCCGCGTGCTTCCAGCACAATACTCTGGAGCTGAGCAGGCAGGAATCACGCAGCTCAGCAGGCACTAATCAGGGAGCTGAGCAGACTGTCATCACATGGCTAAGCATCGAGCTAATCACTTGAGTTAAGCATGCTCTAATCACGTCACTCAGCAGGCACTAATCGTGAGCTGAGCAGGCACTAATCTGGGCAGCTCAGCGCAATAATCACGCAGCTGATCGTCAGCATGCTCAGCTCACCATTAAAATGCAGCTGCAGCGCTATGAACGATTCATGCAGTGATCACGTGGCTCATCATGCCCTGATCCGTGGCTGAGCATTCTGATCACGTGACTGCAGCTCAGCACGTGACTGATCAATCGCGTGCTGAGCTGCACTGCGAATGTGGCTGATCCGCGGCACTGCACGTGATCAAGGCTGACTGACGTGAGACTGCCTGATCACGCGGGCTGGCAGCGATCATGCTAACGCGAAGCTTCATCAGGCAATAATCCCGTGACTGAGCAGGCACTAATCGAGCAGCTGCTGAGGTACTGATCACGGGCTGAAATGCGTCAATTGCTGAGCAAACTGACACCAATCAAGCAGACTCTCACGTGGCGCAGCATGCACACACCGTGTGACTGAGCTGACACAATTGGGCAGCTCAGCATGCACTGATCACAGGTGCTGCTCACGGCAACACAAATGGTGCTCAGCTGCCAAAAATGCAGCTCAGCGTGAGGCAGACTGACTCGCGGGAACTGAGCAGACAGGAATCACGTGCCAGATCAGGCACTGACCTCGTGGCTGAGCATGCACGAATCACGCAGCTGACAATACTCCTGGAGCTGATCACGGGATCTGAGCATGCACGGAGTACGTGGTGGCTGAGCGGACTCTGACCCATGGCAGATCATGCGAGAACAATAATCCTGGTGCTGAGCACACAGGAATCACGCAGCTCAGCATGCAATAATCCATACGGCTGAGCAGGCACTGATCACATGCATGCTCGGCAGCCAGGTAATCACTTGGCTGATAATGCACGAATCACGCGCCTGCTCAGCGTGGCAATGATCATGCTGAGCTGAGCACGTGGCTGAGCGAAATGCACTGACTCAGCAGGCAATGATCACGTGACCTGCAAGGCTGATCATGGCTGATCGTGTGACCGAGCAGGCACTGATCACGTGGGCTGAGCATGCTGAATCGTGGCTGAACATGGATCACATAAGCTGACTCTAATCAAAAACTCAGCAGGCAATACTCACATGGACCTGAGCAGGCACTGATCACGTGATTGATCATGCAAAAATCATGGGCTGTAATGACCTGGATAAGGACTCTAAACGGCTGACCAAGCACTAATCATGGGGACTGAGCGGAACTAAATTGGGCAGCTCAGCATGCAAAAATCACGTGGCTGAGCAGGCAGAATCATGCGCTCAGCTCACTGATCAATAAGCTGAGCAAACAATGGCTGAGCAAGCATGCAATAATCACAGCTCAGCAGGCAATAATCAAAGCTCAGCAGGCGCAATCATCACGGAGCTGAGCAGGCAGGAATCACGCAGCTGAGCAGGCTGCAATCATGGAGCTGAGCAGACTCTAAGCAAGTGGCTAAGCAGACTCTAATCACGTCACTCAGCGGCTCTAACCGGTCTTGAGCAGGCACTAATCCGCAGCTGAGCAGGGACTAATCACACAGCTGATCAGGCACGAGTCACGCAGCTGAGCAGGGATTAAGCATGCAGCTGAGCAGCGCTAATCCCTTGATTCAGCAGGCCCTGATCACGTGACTGAGCAGGCCTGATCACGTGGCTGAGCATGCACTGATCACGTGACTAGCTTGTACCTGATCACGTGACTGAGAAGGCACTGATCACGTGACTGAGAGCACTGATCACGTGACTGAGCATGCACTGATGAGCGTGACTGGCTGATCACGTGACTGAAGGCGCTGATCACGTGACTGAGGCGCTGATCACGTGACTGATGCGCTGATCACGTGGCTATCATGCACTGATCACGTGCTTCAGGAGGCAATAATCAAAGAGCTGAGCAGGCACTAATCACTTGGCTAAGAGGGCACTATTCACGGAGAGGAGCAGGAAATCGTCAAGGAGCTGAGCAAACTGTAATGAAGTGGTTAAGCAGACTCTAAACACGTGACGCAGCAGGCTCTACACCCGTGACTGAGCTGACACAATTTGGGCAGCTCAGCAGACACCAATGGTGCAGCTCAGCAGACACAAATGGTGCAGCTCAGCAGACACCAATCATGCAGCTCAGCAGGCATGCACTCATGGAGCTGAGCAGGCGGAATCACACAGCTCAGCAGGCAAATCAGGCAGGAAATCAAGGGCTCAGCAGGCAAAAATCAAACAGCTGAGCAGGCAATCTCGCAGCTCAGCTGGCAAAAATCAAGGAGCTGAGCAGACTGCCATTAAGTGGCTAAGCAGACTCTAAACACGTGACTCAGCAGGCGGCGCCACGTGACTGAGCAGACACGCAATCTTGCAGCCCAGCAGACAATACTCCTGGAGCTGAGCAGGCAGGAATCACGCAGCTCAGCAGACGGTAAGGGAGTAATCATCACGCAGCTGACAATCAGCTGGAGCAAGCAGGGAATCACGCAGCTCAGCAGGCAATAATCATGGAGCTGAGCTGGCAGGAATCACGCAGCTCAGCAGGCAATAATCACGAAGCTGAGCAGGCAGGAATCACGCAGCTCAGGCAGGCAATCATGTGCTGATCACGGCTCAGCAACTGGCAGGCAAGCAGACGGAGCTGGCAGCAATTCAACAGCAGGCAATAATGCTGAGCTGGCTGAATCACGTGCTCTGGATAATCATGGGCTGAGCAAGCTAATCACGTGATTCAGCATAATCTCTCTGGCTGAGCTGCAATAATCATGCAGCTGCTCGGCAGGCACTAATCATGGAGCTGAGCAGCGGAATCACGCAGCTCAGCAGGCAGTAATCATGGGCTGAGCAGCCGCATCACTCAGCTCAGCAGGCAATAAATATGAGCTGAGCAAGCAGGAATACGCAGCTCAGCAGGCAAAAATCAAGAAGCTGAGCAGGGGTGGCTAATCAGACAGCTCAGCAGGCATAAATATGGAGCTGAGCCCTGGCAGGAATCGCGCGGCTCGGCATGCAATAATCAAGTGAGCAGGCAGGAATCACGCAGCTCAGCAGGCCCTAATCATGGAGCTGAGCAAGCAGGAATCACGCAGCTCAGCAAGCCCTGATATCCGTGAGCTGAGCAGGCCTGATCACGTGGCTCAGCAGGCACTAATCATGGAGCTGAGCAGGCTGCCATCACGTGACTGAGCAGACTCTAATCACGTGACTCAGCAGGCTGGCGTGAGCTGAGCACCCGGTGCTGAGCAAGCAAAAATCACGTGGCTAGCAGGCAGGCTAGGGACTCACGTGAGCTGGCGCTAATCACGTGGCAGCCAGCAGGCATGCTGATCGGAGCAGGCATTAATCACGCAGCTCAGCAGGCTAATCCTGGAGCTGAGCAAGCAGGGAATCGCAGCTCAGCAGGCAATAATGAAGCAGAGCAGGCGGGAATCAGGTGGCTCAGCAGGCAATAATCAGAAGCTGAGCGGTCTGGAATCACGAGGCTCGGCAGGCAATAATCGTGGGCAGCTGAGCTGGCGGGAATCACACAGCTCAGCAGGCAGCTGACTCACGGACCTGAGCAGGCAGGAATCGCCAACTGCAGGCAATAATCATTGGAGCTGAAGGCTGTAATGAACTGGATAAGCAGACTCTAATCGTGATTCAGCCGGCTCCTCTCTGGGGACTGAGCAGGCAGGCATTATGCAGTGCTCAGCAAGCAAAATCATGGAGCTGAGCAAGCAGAAATCACGCAGCTCAGCAGGCAATAATCATGGAGCTGAGCAAACAGGAATCGCAGCTCAGCATGCAATAATCAAGAAGCTGAGCAGGCAGGAATCACGCAGCTCAGCAGGCAGCAAAATGACTGGGCTGAGCAGGCAGGAATCACGCTGCTCAGCAGGCGGGGCAATAATCAAGAAGCTGAGCAGGCTGGAATCACGCAGGCAGCTGAGCAGGGCACTAATCATGGAGCTGAGCAGGGACTAACTGTCACAAGTGGCTGAGCAGACTCTAATCACGCAGCTCAGCGGCTCTGATCCCGTGTCCTGAGCAGGCACTAATCACGCAGCTGAGCGGGATCACGTGACTCAGGCAGCTGAGCGTGGCGAGTCGCGCAGCTGAGCGCACTGACATTACTGAGAGGTGCAGCTGAGCAGACGCTAATCCACGTGAGCTCAGCAGGCCCTGATCACGTGCTATCATGGCTGCACGTGCTTCCCTGATCAATAATCGTGGAGCTGAGCAGGCACTAATCTGGTGGCTGAGCAGGCACTAATCACGGAGAGGAGCAGGCACTAATCAAGGAGCTGAGCAAACTGTAATGAAGTGGTTAAGCAGACTCTAAACACGTGACTCGGCAGGCAGGAATCACCCGTGACTGAGCAGGCAATTTGGGCAGCTCAGCAGACACCAATGGTGCAGCTCAGCAGACACAAATGGTGCAGCTCAGCAGACACCAATCATGCAGCTCAGCAGGCAATACTCATGGAGCTGAGCAGGCAGGAATCACACAGCTCAGCAGGCAAAGATCAAGGAGCTGAGCAGGGCAGTTCAGCTGGCAAAAATCGCGCAGCTCAGCTGGCAAAAATCAACGGTGCTGAGCACCGTGACTGCCATTGCAGCTCAAGACAATAATCCTGGGCTAAGCAGACAGCTAAACAATAATCAAGGAGCTGAGCAGGCGAATCACGCAGCTCAGCAGGCAATAATCGTGGAGCTGAGCAGGCAGGAATCTTGCAGCTCAGCAGGCAATAATCCTGGAGCTGAGCAGGCGGGAATCACGCAGCTCAGCAGACAGTAATCATGGAGCTGAGCAGCGACTCAGCGCAGCTCAGCAGGCAATAATCCTGGAGCTGAGCAGGCAGGAATCACGCAGCTCAGCAGGCAATAATCATGGAAGCTGAGCAGGCGGGAATCACGCAGCTCAGCAGGCAATAATCATGGACTGAGCAGGCGGGAATCGCGCGGCTCGGCGCAGCAATAATCAAAGCTGAGCAGGCAGGAATCACGCAGCTCAGCAGGCAATAATCATGGAGCTGAGCAGGCTGGAATCACGCAGCTCAGCAGGCAATAATCAGCAGAAGCTGAGCAGGCGCTAATCAGCGGCGCTGAGCAGGCAATCAGCAGGCAATAATCATGGAGCTGAGCAGACTGTCGAAGTGGCTAAGCAGCTAAGCGTCACTCAGCGGCTCACCCGGCTGAGCAGGCACTAATCACGCAGCTGAGCAGGGACTAATCACACAGCTGATCAGGCCCGAGTCACGTGGCTGAGCAGGGATTAAGCATGCAGCTGAGCAGCGCTAATCACGTGATTCAGCAGGCCCTGATCACGTGACTGAGCAGGCCTGATCACGTGGCTGAGCATGCACTGATCACGTGACTGAGCATGCACTGATCACGTGACTGAGCAGCACGTGATCAGGCGTGACGTGACTGAGCATGCACGTGATCACTGTGACTGAGCATGCACTGATCACGTGACTGCGCTCAACGAGGCATGCACTAATCACGTGCTTCAGAGGCAATAATCAAAAGCTGAGCAGGCACTAATCACTTGGGAGAGGCACTATTCACGGAGAGGGCAGGAAATCGTCAGGAGCTGAGCAAACTGTAATGAAGTGGTTAAGCAGACTCTAAACACGTGGCGCAGCAGGCTCTACACCCGTGACTGAGCTGACACAATTTGGGCAGCTCAGCGAACACCAATGGTGCAGCTCAGCAGACACAAATGGTGCAGCTCAGCAGACACCAATCATGCAGCTCAGCAGGCAATACTCATGGAGCTGAGCAGGCAGGAATCACACAGCTCAGCAGGCAAAAGATCACGGAGCTGAGCAGGCACGAATCTCGCCAGTTCAGCTGGCAAAAATCAAGAGCTGAGCAGACTGCCATTAAGTGGCTAAGCAGACTCTAAAACACGTGACTCAGCAGGCTTGACACCCGTGACTGAGCAGACACGATCTTGCAGCCCAGCAGACAATACTCCTGGAGCTGAGCAGGCAGGAATCACGCAGCTCAGCAGACGGTAATCAGGAGCTGAGCAGGCACGACTCGCGGCTCAGCAGGCAATAATCCTGGAGCTGAGCAAGCAGGAATCACGCAGCTCAGCAGGCAATAATCAGAAGCAGAGCAGGCAGGAATCAGGCAGCTCAGCAGCCAATAATCAAGAAGCTAGCAGTCAGGAATCGCGCAGCTCAGCAGGCAATAATCATGGAGCTGAGCTGGCTGGCAGGAATCACGCAACTCAGCAGGCAATACTCACGGACCTGAGCAGGCAGGAATCACGCAACAGCAGGCAATAATGGTGGAGCTGAAGGCTGTAATGAACTGGATAAGCAGACTCTAATCACGTGATTCAGCGGCGGCTCCTCTCTGGGGACTGAGCAGGCAGGAATTATGCAGCTCAGCTCAGCAAGCAAAAATCATGGAGCTGAGCAAGCAGGAATCACGCAGCTCAGCAGGCAATAATCATGGAGCTGAGCAAGCAGGAATCACGCAGCTCAGCATGCAATAATCAAGAAGCTGAGCAGGCAGGAATCACGCAGCTCAGCAGGCAATAAATATGAGCTGGCAAGCAAATCGCGCAGCTCAGCAGGCAATAATCAAGAAGCTGAGCAGACTAATCATGGAGCTGAGCAGACTGTCATGAAGTGGCTAAGCAGACTCTAATCACGTCACTCAGCCGGCTCCTAACCCGGTCCTGAGCAGGCACTAATCACGCAGCTGAGCAGGGACTAATCACACAGCTGATCAGGCACGAGTCACGCAGCTGAGCAGGGATTAAGCATGCAGCTGAGCAAGCGCTAATCCCTTGATTCAGCAGACCCTGATCACGTGACTGAGCAGGCCCTGATCACGTGGCTGAGCATGCACTGATCACGTGACTGAGCATGCACTGATCACGTGACTGAGAGGCACTGATCACGTGACTGAGCATGCACTGATCACGTGACTGAGCATGCACTGATCACGTGACTGAGAGGCACTGATCACGTGACTGAGGGGCGCTGATCACGTGACTGAGGGCGCTGATCACGTGACTGAGAGGCGCTGATCACGTGGCTATCATGCACTGATCACGTGCTTCAGGAGGCAATAATCAAAGAGCTGAGCAGGCACTAATCACTTGGCTAAGAGGGCACTATTCACGGAGAGGAGCAGGAAATCGTCAAGGAGCTGAGCAAACTGTAATGAAGTGGTTAAGCAGACTCTAAACACGTGACGCAGCAGGCTCTACACCCGTGACTGAGCTGACACAATTTGGGCAGCTCAGCAGACACCAATGGTGCAGCTCAGCAGACACCAATCATGCAGCTCAGCAGGCAATACTCATGGAGCTGAGCAGGCAGGAATCACACAGCTCAGCAGGCAAAGATCAAGGAGCTGAGCAGGCACGAATCTCGCAGCTCAGCTGGCAAAAATCAAGGAGCTGAGCAGACTGCCATTAAGTGGCTAAGCAGACTCTAAACACGTGACTCAGCAGGCTTGACACCCGTGACTGAGCAGAACACAGATCTTGCAGCCCAGCAGACAATCTCCTGGAGCCAGCAGGCACGAATCACGCAGCTCAGCAGGCAATAATCCTGGAGCTGAGCAGGCTCGAATCACGCAGCTCAGCAGGCAATAATCCTGGAGCTGAGCAAGCAGGAATCACGCAGCTCAGCAGGCAATAATCCTGGAGCTGAGCAGGCAGGAATCACGCAGCTCAGCAGCCAAAGCTGAGCAGGCAGGAATCACGCTGGCAGCTCAGGCAGGAATCACTGGCTCAGCAGGCAATAATCATGGAGCTGAGCTGGCAGGAATCACGCAACTCAGCAGGCAATACTCATGGACCTGAGCAGGCAGGAATCGCAACAGCAGGCAATAATAATTGGAGCTGAGCAGGGCTGTAATGAACTGGATAAGCAGACTCTAATCCGTGATTCAGCGGCTCCTCTCTGGGGACTGAGCAGGGCTGATTATGCAGCTCAGCAAGCAAAAATCATGGAGCTGAGCAAGCAGGAATCACGCAGCTCAGCAGGCAATAAATCATGGAGCTGAGCAAACAGGACGCAGCTCAGCATGCAATAATCAGAAGCTGAGCAGGCAGGAATCACGCGGCTCAGCGGGCAATAAATATGGAGCTGAGCAGGCAGGAATCACGCAGCTCAGCAGGCAATAATCAGGAGCTGAGCAAGCAGGAATCACGCAGCTCAGCAGGCAATAATCATGGAGCTGAGCAGACTGTCATGAAGTGGCTAAGCAGACTCTAATCACGTCACTCAGCCGGCTCCTAACCCGGTCTGGAGCAGGCACTAATCACGCAGCTGAGCAGGGACTAATCACACAGCTGATCAGGCACGAGTCACGCAGCTGAGCAGGGATTAAGCATGCAGCTGAGCAAGCGCTAATCCCTTGATTCAGCAGACCCTGATCAAGTGACTGAGCAGGCCCTGATCACGTGGCTGAGCATGCACTGATCACGTGACTGAGCATGTGACTGATCTGATCACGTGACTGAAGGCACTGATCACGTGACTGAGCATGCACTGATCGCGTGACTGAGCATGGCTGACTGATCAGGCGCGTGACTGAGAGGCGCTGATCACGTGACTGAGGCGCTGATCACGTGACTGAGGCGCTGATCACGTGGCTATCATGCACTGATCACGTGCTTCAGGAGGCAATAATCAAAAGAGCTGAGCAGGCACTAATCACTTGGCTAAAGGGCACTATTCACGGAGAGGAGGCAGGAAATCGTCAAGGAGCTGAGCAAACTGTAATGAAGTGGTTAAGCAGACTCTAAACACGTGACGCAGCAGGCTCTACACCCGTGACTGAGCTGACACAATTTGGGCAGCTCAGCAGACACCAATGGTGCAGCTCAGCAGACACAAATGGTGCAGCTCAGCAGACACCAATCATGCAGCTCAGCAGGCAATACTCATGGAGCTGAGCAGGCAGGAATCACACAGCTCAGCAGGCAAAGATCAAGGAGCTGAGCAGGCACGAATCTCGCAGCTCAGCTGGCAAAAATCAAGGAGCTGAGCAGACTGCCATTAAGTGGCTAAGCAGACTCTAAACACGTGACTCAGCGGGCTTGACACGCCGTGACTGAGCAGGCACGACTCACGCAGCTCAGCAGGCAATACTCCTGGAGCTAGCAGGCAGGAATCACGCAGCTCAGCAGACCTTAATCAAGGAGCTGAGCAGGCACGACTCACGAGGCTCAGCAGGCAATAATTCTGGAGCTGAGCAAGCAGGAATCACGCAGCTCAGCAGGCAATAATCAAGAAGCAGAGCAGGCAGGAATCAGGCAGCTCAGCAGCCAATAATCAAGAAGCTAGCAGTCAGGAATCGCGCAGCTCAGCAGGCAATAATCATGGAGCTGAGCTGGCAGGAATCACGCAACTCAGCAGGCAATACTCACGGACCTGAGCAGGCAGGAATCACGCAGCTAAGCAGGCAATAATAATTGGAGCTGAAGGCTGTAATGAACTGGATAAGCAGACTCTAATCACGTGATTCAGCGGCTCCTCTCTGGGGACTGAGCAGGCACTTATTATGCAGCTCAGCAAGCAAAAATCATGGAGCTGAGCAAGCAGGAATCACGCAGCTCAGCAGGCAATAATCATGGAGCTGAGCAGCAGGAATCACGCAGCTCAGCATGCAATAATCAGAAGCTGAGCAGGCAGGAATCACGCAGCTCAGCAGGCAATAAATATGGAGCTGAGCAGCAGGAATCACGCAGCTCAGCAGGCAATAATCAGAAGCTGAGCAGGCAGGAATCACGCAGCAGCAGGCAATAATCATGGAGCTGAGCAGACTGTCATGAAGTGGCTAAGCAGACTCTAATCACGCAGCTCAGCCCGGCTCCTAACCCGGTCCTGAGCAGGCACTAATCACGCAGCTGAGCAGGGACTAATCACACAGCTGATCAGGCACGAATCACGCAGCTGAGCAGGGATTAAGCATGCAGCTGAGCAGCGCTAATCCCTTGATTCAGCAGACCCTGATCACGTGACTGAGCAGGCCCTGATCACGTGGCTGAGCATGCACTGATCACGTGACTGAGCATGCACTGCACGTGACTGAGAGGCACTGATCACGTGACTGAAGGCACTGATCACGTGACTGAGCATGCACTGATCACGTGACTGAGGCACTGATCACGTGACTGAGGCGCTGATCACGTGACTGAGGCGCTGATCACGTGACTGAGGCGCTGATCACGTGGCTATCACGCACTGATCACGTGGCTTCAGGATCACGTGCTTCAGGGAGGCAATAATCAAGAGCTGAGCAGGCACTAATCACTTGGCTAAGAGGCACTATTCACGGAGAGGAGCAGGAAATCGTCAGGAGCTGAGCAAACTGTAATGAAGTGGTTAAGCAGACTCTAAACACGTGGCGCAGCAGGCTCTACACCCGTGACTGAGCTGACACAATTTGGGCAGCTCAGCGACACACCAATGGTGCAGCTCAGCGACACAAATGGTGCAGCTTAGCAGACACCAATCATGCAGCTCAGCAGGCAATACTCATGGAGCTGAGCAGGCAGGAATCACACAGCTCAGCAGCAGGCAAGATCAAGGAGCTGAGCAGGCACGAATCTCGCAGCTCAGCTGGCAAAAATCAAGGAGCTGAGCAGACTGCCATTAAGTGGCTAAGCAGACTCTAAACACGTGACTCAGCAGGCTTGACACCCGTGACTGAGCAGACACGAATCTTGCAGCCCAGCAGACAATACTCCTGGAGCTGAGCAGGCGGGAATCACGCAGCTCAGCAGACAGTAATCAAGGAGCTGAGCAGGGCGACTCGCGCAGCTCAGCAGGCAATAATCCTGGAGCTGAGCAAGCAGGAATCACGCAGCTCAGCAGGCAATAATCAGAAGCAGAGCAGGCGGGAATCAGGCAGCTCAGCGGCCAATAATCAAGAAGCTAGCAGTCAGGAATCGCGCGCAGCTCAGCAGGCAATAATCATGGAGCTGAGCTGGCAGGAATCACGCAACTCAGCAGGCAGGCAACTCACGGACCTGAGCAGGCAGGAATCACGCAGCAGCAGGGCAATGGTGGGGCTGAGGCTGAACTGGATAAGCAGACTGAACTGGATAAGCAGACTCTATGCAGCTCACGTGATTCAGCGGCTCCTCTCGCAGGGACTGAGCAGGCAGCTTATTATGCAGCTCAGCAAGCAAAAATCATGGAGCTGAGCAAGCAGGAATCACGCAGCTCAGCAGGCAATAATCATGGAGCTGAGCAAGCAGGAATCACGCAGCTGAGCAGGCAGGAATCACGCAGCTTAGCAGGCAATAATCATGGAGCTGAGCAAGCAGGAATCACGCAGCTCAGCAGGCAATAATCAGAAGCTGAGCAGGCAGGAATCACGCGCAGCAGCAGGCAATAATCATGGAGCTGAGCAGACTGTCGCGAAGTGGCTAAGCAGACTCTAATCCAGCAGCTCAGCACTCGAGCGGCTCCTAACCCGGTCCAGCAGCAGGCACTAATCACGCAGCTGAGCGGGGACTAATCACACAGCTGATCAGGCGCTGCGAGTCACTAATCACGCAGCTGAGCAGGGATTAAGCATGCAGCTGAGCAAGCGCTAATCCCTTGATTCAGCAGACCCTGATCACGTGACTGAGCAGGCCCTGATCACGTGGCTGAGCATGCACTGATCACGTGACTGAGCATGCACTGATCACGTGACTGAGAGGCACTGATCACGTGACTGAGCATGCACTGATCACGTGACTGAGCATGCACTGATCACGTGACTGAGGGGCGCTGATCACGTGACTGAGGGGCGCTGATCACGTGACTGAGGCGCTGATCACGTGACTGAGGCGCTGATCACGTGGCTATCATGCACTGATCACGTGCTTCAGGAGGCAATAATCAAAGAGCTGAGCAGGCACTAATCACTTGGCTAGAGGCACTATTCACGGAGAGGAGCAGGAAATCGTCGTCATCAGGAGCTGAGCAAACTGTAATGAAGTGGTTAAGCAGACTCTAAACACGTGACGCAGCAGGCTCTACACCCGTGACTGAGCTGACACAATTTGGGCAGCTCAGCAGACACCAATGGTGCAGCTCAGCAGACACAAATGGTGCAGCTCAGCAGACACCAATCATGCAGCTCAGCAGGCAATACTCATGGAGCTGAGCAGGCAGGAATCACACAGCTCAGCAGGCAAAGATCAAGGAGCTGAGCAGGCACGAATCTCGCAGCTCAGCTGGCAAAAATCAAGGAGCTGAGCAGACTGCCATTAAGTGGCTAAGCAGACTCTAAACACGTGACTCAGCAGGCTTGGCAGCCCGTGACTGAGCAGACACGAATCTTGCAGCCCAGCAGACAATACTCCTGGAGCTGAGCAGGCGGGAATCACGCAGCTCAGCAGACGGTAATCAGGAGCTGAGCAGGCGCGACTCACGCAGCTCAGCAGGCAATAATCCTGGAGCTGAGCAAGCAGGAATCACGCGCAGCTCAGCAGGCAATAATCAGAAGCAGAGCAGGCAGGAATCAGGCAGCTCAGCGGCCAATAATCAGAAGCTAGCAGTCAGGAATCGCGCAGCTCAGCAGGCAATAATCATGGAGCTGAGCTGGCGGGAATCACGCAACTCAGCAGGCAATACTCACGGACCTGAGCAGCAGGCAGGAATCACGCAAGCAGGCAGCAGGGCAATAATGGTGGAGCTGAAGGCTGTAATGAACTGGATAAGCAGACTCTAATCACGTGATTCAGCCGGGCTCCTCTCTGGGGACTGAGCAGGCACTTATTATGCAGCTCAGCAAGCAAAATCATGGAGCTGAGCAAGCAAGCAGGAATCACGCAGCTCAGCAGGCAATAATCATGGAGCTGAGCAGGCAGGAATCACGCAGCTCAGCATGCAATAATCAGAAGCTGAGCAGGCAGGAATCACGCAGCTCAGCAGGCAATAAATATGGAGCTGAGCAAGCAGGAATCACGCAGCTCAGCAGGCAATAATCAGAAGCTGAGCAGGCGGGAATCACGCAGCTCAGCAGGCAATAATCATGGAGCTGAGCAGACTGTCGCGAAGTGGCTAAGCAGACTCTAATCCGTCACTCAGCGGCTCCTACCCGGTCCTGAGCAGGCACTAATCGCGCAGCTGAGCAGGGACTAATCACACAGCTGATCAGGCGCGAGTCACGCAGCTGAGCAGGGATTAAGCATGCAGCTGAGCAAGCGCTAATCCCTTGATTCAGCAGACCCTGATCACGTGACTGAGCAGGGCCTGATCACGTGGCTGAGCATGCACTGATCACGTGACTGAGAGGCACTGATCACGTGACTGAGAGGCACTGATCACGTGACTGAGGCACTGATCACGTGACTGAGCATGCACTGACGTGACTGAAGCAGGCACTGATCACGTGACTGAGGCGCTGATCACGTGACTGAGGCGCTGATCACGTGACTGAGGCGCTGATCACGTGGCGCTGATCACGTGGCTATCATGCACTGATCACGTGCTTCAGGAGGCAATAATCAAAAAGCTGAGCAGGCACTAATCACTTGGCTAAGAGGCACTATTCACGGAGAGGGCAGGAAATCGTCAAGGAGCTGAGCAAACTGTAATGAAGTGGTTAAGCAGACTCTAAACACGTGGCGCAGCAGGCTCTACCCGTGACTGAGCTGACACAATTTGGGCAGCTCAGCAGACACCAATGGTGCAGCTCAGCAGACACAAATGGTGCAGCTCAGCAGACACCAATCATGCAGCTCAGCAGGCAATACTCATGGAGCTGAGCAGGCGGGAATCACACAGCTCAGCAGGCAAAGATCAAGGAGCTGAGCAGGCCCGAATCTCGCAGCTCAGCTGGCAAAAATCAAGGAGCTGAGCAGACTGCCATTAAGTGGCTAAGCAGACTCTAAACACGTGACTCAGCAGGCTTGACACCCGTGACTGAGCAGACACGAATCTTGCAGCCCAGCAGACAATACTCCTGGAGCTGAGCAGGCAGGAATCACGCAGCTCAGCAGACGGTAATCAAGGAGCTGAGCAGGCACGACTCACGCAGCTCAGCAGGCAATAATCCTGGAGCTGAGCAAGCAGGAATCACGCAGCTCAGCAGGCAATAATCAGAAGCAGAGCAGGCAGGAATCAGGCAGCTCAGCGGCCAATAATCAGAAGCTAGCAGTCAGGAATCGCGCAGCTCAGCAGGCAATAATCATGGAGCTGAGCTGGCAGGAATCACGCAACTCAGCAGGCAATACTCACGGACCTGAGCAGGCAGGAATCACGCAACAGCAGGCAATAATGGTGGAGCTGAAGGCTGTAATGAACTGGATAAGCAGACTCTAATCACGTGATTCTCCGGCTCCTCTCTGGGGACTGAGCAGGCAGGCACTTATTATGCAGCTCAGCAAGCAAAAATCATGGAGCTGAGCAAGCAGGAATCACGCAGCTCAGCAGGCAATAATCATGGAGCTGAGCAAAGCAGGAATCACGCAGCTCAGCATGCAATAATCAGAAGCTGAGCAGTCAGGAATCGCGCAGCTCAGCAGGCAATAAATATGGAGCTGAGCAAGCAGGAATCACGCAGCTCAGCAGGCAATAATCAAGAAGCTGAGCAGGCAGGAATCGCGCAGCAGCAGGCAATAATCATGGAGCTGAGCAGACTGTCGTGAAGTGGCTAAGCAGACTCTAATCACGTCACTCAGCCGGCTCCTAACCCGGTCCTGAGCAGGCACTAATCACGCAGCTGAGCAGGGACTAATCACACAGCTGATCAGGCGCGAGTCGCGCAGCTGAGCAGGGGGATTAAGCATGCAGCTGAGCAGCGCTAATCCCTTGATTCAGCAGACCCTGATCACGTGACTGAGAGGCCCTGATCACGTGGCTGAGCATGCACTGATCACGTGACTGAGCATGCACTGATCACGTGACTGAGGCACTGATCACGTGACTGAGAGGCACTGATCACGTGACTGAGCATGCACTGATCACGTGACTGAGCAGGCACTGATCACGTGACTGAGGCGCTGATCACGTGACTGTGATCACGTGACTGAGGCGCTGATCACGTGACTGGCGCTGATCACGTGGCTATCATGCACTGATCACGTGCTTCAGGAGGCAATAATCAAAAGAGCTGAGCAGGCACTAATCACTTGGCTAAGGGCACTATTCACGGAGAGGGCAGGAAATCGTCAGGAGCTGAGCAAACTGTAATGAAGTGGTTAAGCAGACTCTAAACACGTGGCGCAGCAGGCTCTACACCCGTGACTGAGCTGACACAATTTGGGCAGCTCAGCAGACACCAATGGTGCAGCTCAGCAGACACAAATGGTGCAGCTCAGCAGACACCAATCATGCAGCTCAGCAGGCAATACTCATGGAGCTGAGCAGGCAGGAATCACACAGCTCAGCAGGCAAAGATCAAGGAGCTGAGCAGGGCACGAATCTCGCAGCTCAGCTGGCAAAAATCAAGGAGCTGAGCAGACTGCCATTAAGTGGCTAAGCAGACTCTAAACACGTGACTCAGCAGGCTTGACACCGTGACTGAGCAGACACGAATCTTGCAGCCCAGCAGACAATACTCCTGGAGCTGAGCAGGCGGGAATCACGCAGCTCAGCAGACGGTAATCAGGAGCTGAGCAGGCGCGACTCGCGCAGCTCAGCAGGCAATAATCCTGGAGCTGAGCAAGCAGGAATCACGCAGCTCAGCAGGCAATAATCAGAAGCAGAGCAGGCAGGAATCAGGCAGCTCAGCAGCCAATAATCAAGAAGCTAGCAGTCAGGAATCGCGCAGCTCAGCAGGCAATAATCATGGAGCTGAGCTGGCAGGAATCACGCAACTCAGCAGGCAATACTCACGGACCTGAGCAGGCGGGAATCACGCAGCAGGCAATAATATGGTGGAGCTGAAGGCTGTAATGAACTGGATAAGGCAGACTCTAATCACGTGATTCAGCCGGCTCCTCTCTGGGGACTGAGCAGGCACTTATTATGCAGCTCAGCAAGCAAAAATCATGGAGCTGAGCAAGCAGGAATCACGCAGCTCAGCAGGCAATAATCATGGAGCTGAGCAAGCAGGAATCAGCATGCGCAGCTCAGCATGCAATAATCAAGAAGCTGAGCAGGCAGGAATCGCAGCTCAGCAGGCAATAAATATGGAGCTGAGCAAGCAGGAATCACGCAGCTCAGCAGGCAATAATCAAGAAGCTGAGCAGGCAGGAATCACGCGCGCAGCAGCAGGCAATAATCATGGAGCTGAGCAGACTGTCATGAAGTGGCTAAGCAGACTCTAATCCGTCACTCAGCGGCTCCTAACCCGGTCCTGAGCAGGCACTAATCGCGCAGCTGAGCAGGGACTAATCACACAGCTGATCAGGGCGCGTCACGCAGCTGAGCAGGGATTAAGCATGCAGCTGAGCAGCGCTAATCCCTTGATTCAGCAGACCCTGATCACGTGATGAGCGTGACACGTGGCTGAGGCCTGATCACGTGGCTGAGCATGCACTGATCACGTGACTGAGCATGCACTGATCACGTGACTGAGAGGCACTGATCGTGTGACTGAGCTGGCACTGATCACGTGACACGTGCATGCACTGATCACGTGACTGAGAGGCACTGATCACGTGACTGAGGCGCTGATCACGTGACTGAGGCGCTGATCACGTGACTGAGGCGCTGATCACGTGGCTATCATGCACTGATCACGTGCTTCAGGAGGCAATAATCAAAAGAGCTGAGCAGGCACTAATCACTTGGCTAAGAGGGCACTATTCACGGAGAGGGCAGGAAATCGTCAAGGAGCTGAGCAAACTGTAATGAAGTGGTTAAGCAGACTCTAAACACGTGGCGCAGCAGGCTCTACACCCGTGACTGAGCTGACACAATTTGGGCAGCTCAGCAGACACCAATGGTGCAGCTCAGCAGACACAAATGGTGCAGCTCAGCAGACACCAATCATGCAGCAGCTCAGCAGGCAATACTCATGGAGCTGAGCAGGCAGGAATCACACAGCTCAGCAGGCAAAGATCAAGGAGCTGAGCAGGCACGAATCTCGCAGCTCAGCTGGCAAAAATCAGGAGCTGAGCAGACTGCCATTAAGTGGCTAAGCAGACTCTAAACACGTGACTCAGCAGGCTTGGCACCGTGACTGAGCAGACACGAATCTTGCAGCCCAGCAGACAATACTCCTGGAGCTGAGCAGGCAGGAATCACGCAGCTCAGCAGACGGTAATCAAGGAGCTGAGCAGGCGCGACTCACGCAGCTCAGCAGGCAATAATCCTGGAGCTGAGCAAGCAGGAATCACGCAGCTCAGCAGGCAATAATCAGAAGCAGAGCAGGCAGGAATCAGGCAGCTCAGCGGCCAATAATCAGAAGCTAGCAGTCAGGAATCGCGCAGCTCAGCAGGCAATAATCATGGAGCTGAGCTGGCAGGAATCACGCAACTCAGCCAGGGCAATACTCAGCGGACCTGAGCAGGGCAGGAATCACAGCAGGCAGCAGGCAATAATGGTGGAGCTGAAGGCTGTAATGAACTGGATAAGCAGACTCTAATCACGTGATTCAGCGGCTCCTCTCTGGGGACTGAGCAGGCACTTATTATGCAGCTCAGCAAGCAAAAATCATGGAGCTGAGCAAGCAGGAATCACGCAGCTCAGCAGGCAATAATCATGGAGCTGAGCAAAGCAGGAATCGCGCAGCTCAGCATGCAATAATCAGAAGCTGAGCAGGCAGGAATCAGCTCAGCAGGCAATATAAATATGGAGCTGGAGCTGAGCAAGCAGGAATCACGCAGCTCAGCAGGCAATAATCAGAAGCTGAGCAGGCAGGAATCGCGCAGCGCAGCAGGCAATAATCATGGAGCTGAGCAGACTGTCATGAAGAAGTGGCTAAGCAGACTCTAATCACGTCACTCAGCGGCTCCTAACCCGGTCCTGAGCAGGCACTAATCACGCAGCTGAGCAGGGACTAATCACACAGCTGATCAGGCACGAGTCGCAGCTGAGCAGGGATTAAGCATGCAGCTGAGCAGCGCTAATCCCTTGATTCAGCAGACCCTGATCACGTGACTGAGCAGGCCCTGATCACGTGGCTGAGCATGCACTGATCACGTGACTGAGCATGCACTGATCACGTGACTGAGCAGGCACTGATCACGTGACTGAGCAGGCACTGATCACGTGACTGAGCAGGCACTGATCACGTGACTGAGCATGCACTGATCACGTGACTGAGGCGCTGATCACGTGACTGAGGCGCTGATCACGTGACTGAGGCGCTGGCGCTGATCACGTGACTGCGCTGATCACGTGGCGCTGATCATCGTGGCTATCATGCACTGATCACGTGCAGGAGGCAATAATCAAAAGAGCTGAGCAGGCACTAATCACTTGGCTGAGAGGGCACTATTCACGAGGCAGGAGGCAGGAAAATCGTCAAGGAGCTGAGCAAACTGTAATGAAGTGGTTAAGCAGACTCTAAACACGTGTGATGCAGGCAGGGCACACCGTGACTGAGCTGACACAATTTGGGCAGCTCAGCAGACACCAATGGTGCAGCTCAGCAGACACAAATGGTGCAGCTCAGCAGACACCAATCATGCAGCTCAGCAGGCAATACTCATGGAGCTGAGCAGGCAGGAATCACACAGCTCAGCAGGCAAAGATCAAGGAGCTGAGCAGGCGCGAATCTCGCAGCTCAGCTGGCAAAAATCAGGAGCTGAGCAGACTGCCATTAAGTGGCTAAGCAGACTCTAAACACGTGACTCAGCAGGCTTGACACCCGTGACTGAGCAGACACGAATCTTGCAGCCCAGCAGACAATACTCCTGGAGCTGAGCAGGCGGGAATCACGCAGCTCAGCAGACGGTAATCAGGAGCTGAGCAGGCGCGACTCACGCAGCTCAGCAGGCAATAATCCTGGAGCTGAGCAAGCAGGAATCACGCAGCTCAGCAGGCAATAATCAGAAGCAGAGCAGGGCAGGAATCAGGCAGCTCAGCAGCCAATAATCAGAAGCTAGCAGTCAGGAATCGCGCAGCTCAGCAGGCAATAATCTGAGCAGGCAATAATCATGGAGCTCAGCTGGGGGATCACGGACCTGCAACTCAGCAGGCAATACTCACGGACCTGAGCAGGCAGGAATCACGCAGCAGCAGGCAATAATAATTGGAGCTGAAGGCTGTAATGAACTGGATAAGCAGACTCTAATCACGTGATTCAGCGGCTCCTCTCTGGGGACTGAGCAGGCACTTATTATGCAGCTCAGCAAGCAAAAATCATGGAGCTGAGCAAGCAGGAATCACGCAGCTCAGCAGGCAATAATCATGGAGCTGAGCAAGCAGGAATCACGCAGCTCAGCAGGCAATAATCAAGAAGCTGAGCAGGCAGGAATCACGCGCTCAGCTCAGCAGGCAATAAATATGGAGCTGAGCAAGCAGGAATCACGCAGCTCAGCAGGCAATAATCAGAAGCTGAGCAGGCAGGAATCGCAGCTCAGGCAATAAGCTGAGCAGGCAGGAATCATAATCGCAGCTCAGCAGGCAATAATCATGGAGCTGAGCAGACTGTCGCTCAGCAGTGGCTAAGCAGACTCTAATCACGCGGCTCACTCAGCTGAGCGGCTCTAACCCGGTCCTGAGCAGGGACTAATCACGCAGCTGAGCAGGGACTAATCACACAGCTGATCAGGCGCGAGTCGCGCAGCTGAGCAGGGGATTAAGCATGCAGCTGAGCAGCGCTAATCTGATTCAGCAGACCCTGATCACGTGAGCTGAGCACGTGCCCTGATCACGTGGCTGAGCATGCACTGATCACGTGACTGAGCATGCACTGACGTGACTGAGCATGCACTGATCACGTGACTGAGAGGCACTGATCACGTGACTGAGCAGGCACTGATCACGTGACTGAGCATGCACTGATCACGTGACGTGACTGAGGCACTGATCACGTGACTGAGGCGCTGATCACGTGACTGATCACGTGGCGCTGATCACGTGACTGAGGCGCTGATCACGTGGCTATCATGCACTGATCACGTGCTTCAGGAGGCAATAATCAAAAGAGCTGAGCAGGCACTAATCACTTGGCTAAGAGGGCACTATTCACGGAGAGGGCAGGAAATCGTCAGGAGCTGAGCAAACTGTAATGAAGTGGTTAAGCAGACTCTAAACACGTGGCGCAGCAGGCTCTACACCCGTGACTGAGCTGACACAATTTGGGCAGCTCAGCAGACACCAATGGTGCAGCTCAGCAGACACAAATGGTGCAGCTCAGCAGACACACCAATCATGCAGCTCAGCAGGCAATACTCATGGAGCTGAGCAGGCGGGAATCACACAGCTCAGCAGGCAAAGATCAAGGAGCTGAGCAGGCGCGAATCTCGCAGCTCAGCTGGCAAAAATCAGGAGCTGAGCAGACTGCCATTAAGTGGCTAAGCAGACTCTAAACACGTGACTCAGCAGGAAGCGTGACTGAGCCCGTGACTGAGCTTGCAGCCACGCAATCTTGCAGCCCAGCAGACAATACTCCTGGAGCTGAGCAGGCGGGAATCACGCAGCTCAGCAGACGGTAATCAAGGAGCTGAGCAGGCACGACTCACGCAGCTCAGCAGGCAATAAGCTCAGCAGGCAATAATCCTGGAGCAAGCAAGCAGGCAGGAATCACGCAGCTCAGCAGGCAATAATCAGAAGCAGAGCAGGCAGGAATCAGGCAGCTCAGCGGCCAATAATCAGAAGCTAGCAGTCAGGAATCGCGCAGCTCAGCAGGCAATAATCATGGAGCTGAGCTGGCAGGAATCACGCAACTCAGCAGGCAATACTCACGGACCTGAGCAGGCAGGAATCACGCGCAGCAGCAGGCAATAATGGGCTGGAGCTGAAGGCTGTAATGAACTGGATAAGCAGACTCTAATCACGTGATTCAGCCGGCTCCTCTCTGGGGACTGAGCAGGCGCTTATTATGCAGCTCAGCAAGCAAAAATCATGGAGCTGGAGCTGCAGCTCAGCAGGCAATAATCATGGCAGCTCAGCAGGCATGCAATCATGGAGCTGAGCAAGCAGGAATCACGCAGCTCAGCAGGCAATAATCAGAAGCTGAGCAGGCAGGAATCACGCAGCTCAGCTCAGCAGGCAATAAATATGGAGCTGAGCAAGCAGGAATCACGCAGCTCAGCAGGCAATAATCATGGAGCTGAGCAGGCAGGAATCACGCAGCTCAGCAGGCAATAATCATGGAGCTGAGCAGACTGTCATGAAGTGGCTAAGCAGACTCTAATCCGTCACTCAGCGGCTCCTAACCCGGTCCTGAGCAGGCACTAATCGCGCAGCTGAGCAGGGACTAATCACACAGCTGATCAGGCGCGAGTCACGCAGCTGAGCAGGGATTAAGCATGCAGCTGAGCAGCGCTAATCCCTTGATTCAGCAGACCCTGATCACGTGACTGAGCAGGCCCTGATCACGTGGCTGGCTGACTGCATGCACTGATCACGTGACTGAGCATGCACTGATCACGTGACTGAGGCACTGATCACGTGACTGAGCAGGCACTGATCGTGACGTGACTGAGCATGCACTGATCACGTGACTGAGGCACTGATCACGTGACTGGCGCTGATCACGTGACTGAGGCGCTGATCACGTGACTGAGGCGCTGATCACGTGGCTATCATGCACTGATCACGTGCTTCAGGAGGCAATAATCAAAAGAGCTGAGCAGGCACTAATCACTTGGCTAGAGGGCACTATTCACGGAGAGGAGCAGGAAATCGTCAAGGAGCTGAGCAAACTGTAATGAAGTGGTTAAGCAGACTCTAAACACGTGGCGCAGCAGGCTCTACACCCGTGACTGAGCTGACACAATTTGGGCAGCTCTCAGCACACCAATGGTGCAGCTCAGCGAACACAAATGGTGCAGCTCAGCAGACACCAATCATGCAGCTCAGCAGGCAATACTCATGGAGCTGAGCAGGCAGGAATCACACAGCTCAGCAGGCAAAGATCAAGGAGCTGAGCTGAGCAGGCGCGAATCTCGCAGCTCAGCTGGCAAAAATCAAGGAGCTGAGCAGACTGCCATTAAGTGGCTAAGCAGACTCTAAACACGTGACTCAGCAGGCTTGACACCCGTGACTGAGCAGACGCGAATCTTGCAGCCCAGCAGACAATACTCCTGGAGCTGAGCAGGCAGGAATCACGCAGCTCAGCAGACGGTAATCAGGAGCTGAGCAGGCGCGACTCACGCGCAGCTCAGCAGGCAATAATCCTGGAGCTGAGCAAGCAGGGAATCACGCGCAGCTCAGCAGGCAATAATCAGCAGGCAATCAGGCAGCTCAGCAGGCAATAATCAAGCAGAGCAGGCAGGAATCAGGCAGCTCAGCAGCCAATAATCAGAAGCTAGCAGTCAGGAATCGCGCAGCTCAGCAGGCAATAATCATGGAGCTGAGCTGGCAGGAATCACGCAACTCAGCAGGCAATACTCACGGACCTGAGCAGGCAGGAATCACGCAGCAGCAGGCAATAATAATTGGAGCTGAAGGCTGTAATGAACTGGATAAGCAGACTCTAATCACGTGATTCAGCGGCTCCTCTCTGGGGACTGAGCAGGCACTTATTATGCAGCTCAGCAAGCAAAAATCATGGAGCTGAGCAAGCAGGAATCACGCAGCTCAGCAGGCAATAATCATGGAGCTGAGCAGGCAGGAATCAGCTCGCAGCTCAGCATGCAATAATCAGAAGCTGAGCAGGCAGGGAATCACGCAGCTCAGCAGGCAATAAATATGGAGCTGAGCAAGCAGGAATCACGCAGCTCAGCAGGCAATAATCAGAAGCTGAGCAGGCAGGAATCAGCGCAGCTCAGCAGGCAATAATCATGGAGCTGAGCAGACTGTCATGAAGTGGCTAAGCAGACTCTAATCCGTCACTCAGCGGCTCTAACCCGGTCCTGAGCAGGCACTAATCGCGCAGCTGAGCGGGACTAATCACACAGCTGATCAGGCGCGAGTCGCGCAGCTGAGCAGGGATTAAAGCATGCAGCTGAGCAGCGCTAATCAGCTTGATTCAGCAGACCCTGATCACGTGACTGAGCAGGCCCTGATCACGTGGCTGAGCATGCGTGACTGATGCGTGACTGAGCATGCACTGATCACGTGACTGAGAGGCACTGATCACGTGACTGAGCATGCACTGATCACGTGACTGAGCGTGACTGAGACTGATGCACTGATCACGTGACTGAGGCGCTGATCACGTGACTGGCGCTGGCGTGACTGAGGCGCTGACGTGAGGCGCTGATCACGTGGCTATCATGCACTGATCACGTGCTTCAGGAGGCAATAATCAAAAGAGCTGAGCAGGCACTAATCACTTGGCTAAGAGGGCACTATTCACGGAGAGGAGCAGGAAATCGTCAAGGAGCTGAGCAAACTGTAATGAAGTGGTTAAGCAGACTCTAAACACGTGATGCAGCAGGCTCTACACCCGTGACTGAGCTGACACAATTTGGGCAGCTCAGCAGACACCAATGGTGCAGCTCAGCAGACACAAATGGTGCAGCTCAGCACACACCAATCATGCAGCTCAGCAGGCAATACTCATGGAGCTGAGCAGGCAGGAATCACACAGCTCAGCAGGCAAAGATCAAGGAGCTGAGCAGGGCGAATCTCAGCTGGCAGCTCAGCTGGCAAAAATCAAGGAGCTGAGCAGACTGCCATTAAGTGGCTAAGCAGACTCTAAACACGTGACTCAGCAGGCTTGACACCCGTGACTGAGCAGACACGAATCTTGCAGCCCAGCAGACAATACTCCTGGAGCTGAGCAGGCGGGAATCACGCAGCTCAGCAGACGGTAATCAAGGAGCTGAGCAGGCGCGACTCACGCAGCTCAGCAGGCAATAATCCTGGAGCTGAGCAAGCAGGAATCACGCAGCTCAGCAGGCAATAATCAGAAGCAGAGCAGGCAGGAATCAGGCAGCTCAGCAGCCAATAATCAGAAGCTAGCAGTCAGGAATCGCGCAGCTCAGCAGGCAATAATCATGGAGCTGAGCTGGGCGGGGCAATCAGGCAACTCAGCTCAGCAGGCAATACTCACGGACCTGAGCAGGCGGGAATCATGCATTGCAGCAGGCAATAATGGTGGAGCTGAAGGCTGTAATGAACTGGATAAGCAGACTCTAATCACGTGATTCAGCGGCTCCTCTCTGGGGACTGAGCAGGCTTATTATGCAGCTCAGCAAGCAAAAATCATGGAGCTGAGCAAGCAGGAATCACGCAGCTCAGCAGGCAATAATCATGGAGCTGAGCAGGCAGGAATCACGCAGCTCAGCATGCAATAATCAAGAAGCTGAGCAGGCGGGAATCGCGCAGCTCAGCAGGCAATAAATATGGAGCTGAGCAAGCGGGAATCACGCAGCTCAGCAGGCAATAATCAGAAGCTGAGCAGGCGGGAATCACGCAGCTCAGCAGGCAATAATCATGGAGCTGAGCAGACTGTCGCTGTCAGTAAGCTAAGCAGACTCTAATCGTCGTCAGCTCAGCGGCTCCTAACGGTCTGCTGAGCAGGCACTAATCACGCTGAGCTGAGCAGGGACTAATCACACAGCTGATCAGGCGAGTCGCGCAGCTGAGCAGGGATTAAGCATGCAGCTGAGCAGCGCTAAGCCGCTTGATTCAGCAGACCCTGATCACGTGACTCAGCAGGCCCTGATCGTGGCTGTGGCTGACTCAGCACGTGACTGAGCATGCACTGATCACGTGACTGAGCATGCACTGATCACGTGACTGAGCAGGCACTGATCACGTGACGTGAGCTGAGCAGGCACTGATCACGTGACTGAGCACTGCTGATCGCGTGCTGAGCAGGCGCTGATCACGTGACTGGCGCTGATCACGTGACTGAGGCGCTGATCACGTGACTGAGGCGCTGACTGGCGCGTGGCTATCATGCACTGATCACGTGCTTCAGCAGGCAATAATCAGGCAGCTGAGCAGGCACTAATCACTTGGCTGAGCAGGCACTATTCGGCGGCTCAGCAGGAAATAATCAGGAGCTGAGCAAACTGTAATGAAGTGGTTAAGCAGACTCTAAACACGTGTGCGCAGCAGGGCTCACCCGTGACTGAGCAGCTGGCACAATTTGGGCAGCTCAGCAGGCACCAATGGTGCAGCTCAGCGAACACAAATGGGTGCAGCTCAGCTCAGCAGGCAATCATGCAGCTCAGCAGGCAATCATGGAGCTCAGCAGCTGAGCAGGCAGGAATCACGAGCTCAGCTCAGCAGGCTAATCAAGGAGCTGAGCAGGCGAATCTCGCAGCTCAGCTGGCAAAAATCAGGAGCTGAGCAGACTGCCATTAAGTGGCTAAGCAGACTCTAAACGCGTGACTCAGCAGGCGGCAGCTCAGCCGTGAGCTGAGCAGGCAGGAATCTTGCAGCTCAGCAGGCAATACTCCTGGAGCTGAGCAGGCAGGAATCACGCAGCTCAGCAGGCGGTAATCATGGAGCTGAGCAGGCAATCTCACGCAGCTCAGCAGGCAATAATCTGGAGCTGAGCAAGCAGGAATCGCAGCTCAGTGGGCAATAATCAGAAGCTAAGCAGGGGACTCAGGCGGCTCAGCGGCTAAGCTGGCAGCAGGCACTAATCGCGCAGCTGAGCAGGGACTAATCACACAGCTGAGCGGGAGGGGCGGGAGTCACGCAGCTGAGAGATTAAGCATGCAGCTGAGCAGCGCTAATCCCTTGATTCAGCAGATCCCGTGACTGAGCAGGCGTGACTGAGCAGCAGCCCTGATCACGTGGCTGAGCATGCACTGATCACGTGACTGAGCAGGCACTGATCACGTGACTGCAGGCACTGATCACGTGACTGATCACGTGCAGGCACTGATCACGTGACTCAGCATGCACTGATCACGTGACTGAGCAGGCACTGATCACGTGCTCAGGCGCTGATCACGTGAGCTGAGGCGTGGCTGATCACGCAGCTCAGCAGGCGCTAATCACGTGGCTGAGCATGCACTGATCACGTGCTCAGCAGGCAATAATCAAAGAGCTGAGCAGGCACTAATCACTTGGCTCAGAGGGCACTATTCACGGAGGAGGCAGCAAATCGTCAGGCAGCTGAGCAAGCACTGTAATGAAGTGGTTAAGCAGACTCTAAACACGTGGCGCAGCAGGCTCTACACCCGTGACTGAGCTGACACAATTTGGGCAGCTCAGCAGCAGACACCAATGGTGCAGCTCAGCACAACACAAATGGTGCAGCTCAGCAGACACCAATCATGCAGCTCAGCAGGCAATACTCATGGAGCTGAGCAGGCAGGAATCACACAGCTCAGCAGGCAAAGATCAGGGAGCTGAGCAGGCACGAATCTCGCAGCTCAGCTGGCAAAAATCGTGAGCTGAGCAGACTGCCATTAAGTGGCTAAGCAGACTCTAAACACGTGACTCAGCGTGCTGCGGCTGATCCGTGACTGAGCACTGACACGAATCTTGCAGCCAGCAGACAATGACTCCTGGAGCTGAGCAGGGCTGAATCGCTGATCACGCAGCTCAGCAGGCGGTAATAATCAGGAGCTGAGCAGGCACGAATCACGCAGCTCAGCAGGGCAATAATCCTGGAGCTGAGCAGGCACTAAATCGGAGCTCAGCAGGCTAATCAAGTGGCAAGCAGCTCAGGCAATAATCAGCAGGCAGCACCCGCAGCTCAGCAGGCACTAATCAAGGCTGCTGAGCAGGAATCAGGCAGCTCAGCGTAAGCAGGCATAATGGTGCAGCTCAGCTCAGCAGGAATCGCAAATGGTGCAGCTCAGCAGACACCAATCATGCAGCTCAGCAGGCAATAATCATGGAGCTGAGCTGGGGAATCACACAGCTCAGCAGGCAAAGATCACGGAGCTGAGCAGGCGGGGCTGAGCAGGCGCAATCGCAGCTCAGCTGGCAAAAATGGAGCTGAGCAGGCTGCCAATGAACTGGATAAGCAGACTCTAATCACGTGACTCAGCGGCGGCTCTCTCTGAGCGGACTGAGCAGGCACTTATGCATGCAGCTCAGCAAGCAAAAATCCTGGAGCTGAGCAAGCAGGAATCACGCAGCTCAGCAGGCAGTAATCATGGAGCTGAGCAGGCAGGAATCACGCAGCTCAGCAGGCAATAATCTGGAGCTGAGCAGGCAGGAATCACGCAGCTCAGCAGGCAATAAATATGGAGCTGAGCAGGCAGGAATCACGCAGCTCAGCAGGCAATAATCAGAAGCTGAGCAGCAGGCAGGAATCGCGCGGCTCAGCAGGCAATAATCATCAGCTGAGCAGGCAATCATGGAGCTGAGCTGGCTGCTCTAATCACGTGCAGCTCAGCAGGCAACTCTAATCACGGACCTGAGCAGGCAGGAATCACGCGCAGCAGGCGGCTGCTGGAGCTGAGCAGGCGTAATCAACTGGCTCAGCAGGCTCTAAATCGTGATTCAGCGGCTGAGCGGGGAGGGCGCAGCTGCAGGCAGCAGGCAAAATCAGCAGAGCAGGGAGAATCTGCAGCTCAGCAGGCAATCATGGCAGCTGCAGCAGGGAGGAATCAGGCGCAGCTCAGCAGGCAGCTAATCACGTGCTGCTGAGCAGGCACTGAATCGTGCAGCTCAGCAGGCTAATCATGTGAGCTGAGCAGGCAGGAATCACGCAGCTCAGCTGCAATCATCGTGAGCTGCAGCATGCGTGACTGAGCGCGTGCTCACGCAGCTCAGGCACTAATCACGCTGAGCTGAGCAGGCACTAATCACGTGCAGCTCAGCAGGCACTAATCGTGCAGCTGAGCAGGCAGCTGATCGTGCAGCTCAGCAGGCAATAATCATGGAGCTGAGCAGGCGCTAATCACGAGCTCAGCAGGCGCTAATCACGGAGCTGAGCAGGCGCTAATCACGTGAGCTCAGCAGGCACTAATCACACAGCTGAGCAGGCACTAATCACGTGCTGAGCAGGCACTAATCACGCAGCTGAGCTGCGCTAATCACGTGACTCAGCAGCTGATCAGCGTGCTCAGCAGGCACTGATCACGTGCTGAGGGCTGATCACGCGCTGAGCAGGCACTGATCACGTGCTGCTGCATGCAGCGTGACTGAGTGGCTGAGCAGCACTAAATGCACTAAGCAGCTCTAATCACGTGCTCAGCAGGCTCTAATCACGTGGCTGAGCAGGCACTGATTTCGTGGCAGCTGCAGCACGCTGCTGAGCAGGCGTGTGAGCTCAGCAGCTGATCAGCTCAGCAGGCAATAATGCAGCTCAGCAGGCACTAATCAATGCTGCAGCTCAGCAGCACTAATCAGCAGCAGCAGCAGGCGCAGTGCAGAGCAGCAGGCAATCACTCATGGAGCAGCTCAGCAGCACACCAATCGCAGCAGCTCAGCAGGCTCAACTCGCTGAGCTCAGCAGGCTCAATCGCGCAGCTCAGCTGGCAAAGCAGACTGGCAGCTCAGCAGACACCAATGGTGCAGCTCAGCAGGCAAAAATCACGTGCAGCTCAGCAGCAGCAATCATGCAGCTCAGCTCAGCAGGCACTAATCATGTGAGCTGAGCAGGCAGGCATCACGCAGCTCAGCAGGCAACTAATCTGCAGCCCAGCAGGCAATATCTCTGGAGCTCAGCAGGCAAAAATCAGGAGCTCAGCAGACTAATCAGCAGCTGAGCAGGCGCGACTCTCGCAGCTCAGCAGGCAATAATCCTGGAGCTGAGCAGCAGGAATCAGCGCAGCTCAGCAGGCAATAATCCTGAAGCAGAGCAGGCAGGAATCAGGCAGCTCAGCAGCCAATAATCAAGCTGAGCAGCTGAGCAGGCAGGAATCGCGCAGCTCAGCAGGCAATAATCATGGAGCTGAGCTGGCAGGAATCACGCAGCTCAGCAGGCAATAATCACGGAGCTGAGGCAGGAATCAGGCAGCTCAGCGGCAATAATCAGCAGGCAATCAGGCAATCAGCGTGCAGCTCAGCAAGGCTGTAATGAACTGGATAAGCAGACTCTAATCACGTGACTCAGCAGGCGGCTCCTCTCTGGGGACTGAGCAGGCAGGAATCATGCAGCTCAGCAGCAGCAAAAATCATGGAGCTGAAGGCTGCAGGAACTCAAGCAGCTCAGCAGGCGTGAATCATCAGCAGGCAGGAATCAGCAGCTGAGCAGGCAGCTCAGCTCAGCAAGCAAAAATCATGGAGCTGAGCAGCAGCAGCAAAAGCTCAGCTCAGCAGCTCAGCTGCAGCTCAGCAGGCAGGAATCACGCAGCTCAGCAGGGAATCACGCAGCTCAGCATGCAATAATGAAGCTGAGCAGGCAGGAATCCGCAGCAGCTCAGCAGGCAATAATCATGGAGCTGAGCAAGCAGGAATCACGCAGCTCAGCAGGCAATAATCAAGAAGCTGAGCAGGCAGGAATCACGCAGCTCAGCAGGCAATAATCATGGAGCTGAGCAGACTGTCATGAAGTGGCTAAGCAGACTCTAATCACGTCACTCAGCGGCTCCTAACCCGGTCCTGAGCAGGCACTAATCACGCAGCTGAGCGGGGACTAATCACACAGCTGATCAGGCACGAGTCACGCAGCTGAGCAGGGATTAAGCATGCAGCTGAGCAAGCGCTAATCCCTTGATTCAGCAGACCCTGATCACGTGACTGAGCAGGCCCTGATCACGTGGCTGAGCATGCACTGATCACGTGACTGAGCATGCACTGATCACGTGACTGAGCATGCACTGATCACGTGACTGAGCAGGCACTGACGTGACTGAGGCACTGATCACGTGACTGAGCATGCACTGATCACGTGACTGAGCACTGGCACTGAGGCACACGTGACTGAGGCGCTGATCACGTGACTGGCGCTGCGCTGATCACGTGACTGAGGCGCTGATCACGTGGCTATCATGCACTGATCACGTGCTTCAGGAGGCAATAATCAAAGAGCTGAGCAGGCACTAATCACTTGGCTAAGGGCACTATTCACACGGAGGAGCAGGAAATCGTCAAGGAGCTGAGCAAACTGTAATGAAGTGGTTAAGCAGACTCTAAACACGTGACGCAGCAGGCTCTACACCCGTGACTGAGCTGACACAATTTGGGCAGCTCAGCAGACACCAATGGTGCAGCTCAGCAGACACAAATGGTGCAGCTCAGCAGACACCAATCATGCAGCTCAGCAGGCAATACTCATGGAGCTGAGCAGGCAGGAATCACACAGCTCAGCAGGCAAAGATCAAGGAGCTGAGCAGGCACGAATCTCGCAGCTCAGCTGGCAAAAATCAAGGAGCTGAGCAGACTGCCATTAAGTGGCTAAGCAGACTCTAAACACGTGACTCAGCAGCTCAGGCTTGACCCCCGTGACTGAGCAGACACAATCTTGCAGCCCAGCAGACAATACTCCTGGAGCTGAGCAGGCGGGAATCACGCAGCTCAGCAGACGGTAATCAGGAGCTGAGCAGGCACGACTCACGCAGCTCAGCAGGCAATAATCCTGGAGCTGAGCAGTCAGGAATCACGCAGCTCAGCAGGCAATAATCAAGAAGCAGAGCAGGCAGGAATCAGGCAGCTCAGCAGCCAATAATCAGAAGCTAGCAGTCAGGAATCGCGCAGCTCAGCAGGCAATAATCATGGAGCTGAGCTGGCAGGAATCACGCAACTCAGCAGGCAATACTCACGGACCTGAGCAGGCAGGAATCACGCAGCTCAGCAGGCAATAATGGAGCTGAAGGCTGTAATGAACTGGATAAGCAGACTCTAATCACGTGATTCAGCGGGCTCTCTCTGGGACTGAGCAGGCAGGAATTATGCAGCTCAGCAGGCAAAAATCATGGAGCTGAGCAAGCAGGAATCACGCAGCTCAGCAGGCAATAATCATGGAGCTCAGCTCAGCAGCAATAATCAGCAGCTCAGGAATCGCAGCGCGCAGCTCAGCAGGCAATAATCATGGAGCTGAGCTGGCAGGAATCACGCAGCTCAGCAGGCAATACTCACGGACCTGAGCAGGCAGGAATCACGCAGCTCAGCAGGCAATAATCATGGAGCTGAGTGGAGCTGAAGGCTGTAATGAACTGGATAAGCAGACTCTAATCACGTGATTCAGCCGGCTCCTCTCTGGGGACTGAGCAGGCACTAATTATGCAGCTCAGCAAGCAAAAATCATGGAGCTGAGCAAGCAGGAATCACGCAGCTCAGCAGGCAATAATCATGGAGCTGAGCAAAGCAGGAATCACGCAGCTCAGCATGCAATAATCAGAAGCTGAGCAGGCAGGAATGGCGCGCAGCTCAGCAGGCAATAAATATGGAGCTGAGCAAGCAGGAATCACGCAGCTCAGCAGGCACTAATCACGTGAGCTGAGCAGGCAGGAATCACGCACGCAGCTGAGCAGGCAATAATCATGGAGCTGAGCAGACTGTCATCACGTGACTGAAGTGGCTAAGCAGACTCTAATCACGTCACTCAGCGGCTAACCCTGAGCTGAGCAGGCACTAATCACGCAGCTGAGCAGGGGACTAATCACACAGCTGATCAGGCACTAGTCACGCAGCTGAGCAGGGATTAAGCATGCAGCTGAGCAGCGCTAAGCAGCGCTAATCCGTGATTCAGCAGACCCTGATCACGTGGCTGAGCAGGAGCTGGCCCGTGATGCACTGTGGCAGCATGCACTGATCACGTGCAGCTGAGCATGCACTGATCACGTGACTGAGCAGGCACTGATCACGTGACTGAGCAGGCACTGATCACGTGACTGAGCAGGCACTGATCACGTGACTGAGGCGCTGATCACGTGAGCTGCGCTGATCACGTGCGCTGATCACGTGAGCTGGCGCTGATCACGTGAGCTGAGGCGCTGCCATCACGTGGCTATCATGCACTGATCACGTGACTCAGGAGGCAATAATCAAAGAGCTGAGCAGGCACTAATCACTTGGCCCAGCAGGCACTATTCACGGAGAGGAGCAGGAAATCGTCAAGGAGCTGAGCACTGTAAAGCAGACTGGACTTAAGCAGACTCTAAACACGTGGCGCAGCAGGCTCTACACCCGCAGCTCAGCTGGCACACAATTGGGCAGCTGGGCAGCTCAGCAGACACCAATGGTGCAGCTCAGCAGCACACAAATGGTGCAGCTCAGCAGACACCAATCATGCAGCTCAGCAGGCAATACTCATGGAGCTGAGCAGGCAGGAATCACACAGCTCAGCAGGCAAAGATCACGGAGCTGAGCAGGCACGAATCTCGCAGCTCAGCAAAATCAGCTGGCAAAAAAGCTCAGGAGCTCTAAGCAGACTGCCATTAACTGGCTAAGCAGACTCTAAACACGTGACTCAGCAGGCTGAGCCGTCTGCCGTGACTGAGCAGAGCAGCGAATCTTGCAGCTCAGCAGACAATACTCCTGGAGCTGAGCAGGCAGGAATCACGCAGCTCAGCAGGCGGTAATCATGGAGCTGAGCAGCAGGCAGGCAGCTCACGCAGCTCAGCAGGCAATAATCCTGGAGCTGAGCAGGCAGGAATCACGCAGCTCAGCAGGCAATAATCAAAAGCTGAGCAGCAGGAATCGCAGCTCAGCAGCTCAGCAGGCAATAATCAGGCAGCTGAGCAGGCTCATCGCAGCTCAGCAGGCAATAATCATGGAGCTGAGAGCAGACTGTCAGCAGGCAATAATCATGTGGCTAAGCAGACTCTAATCGTGACTCAGCGGCTCTCTCCCGGGACTGCTAAGCAGCAAAAAGCGGGCACTAAGCAGGCAGGACTAAGCGAGCAGCTGCTGCACTAATCACGCAGCAGCGCAGCTGAGCAGCAGCTCGTCGCGCAGCTGAGCAGGGATTAAGCATGCAGCTGAGCAGGCGCTAATGCTCAGCGCTAATCAGCAGACCCTGATCACGTGAGCTGATCACGCGCTGGCCCTGATCGCACGTGACTGAGCATGCACTGATCACGTGACTGCACTGATCACGTGACTGAGCAGGCACTGATCACGTGACTGAGCATGCACTGATCACGTGACTGAGCATGCACTGATCACGTGACGTGCAGGCACTGATCACGTGACTGAGCAGGCGCTGATCACGTGACTGGCGCTGATCACGTGACTGAGGCGCGATGATCATCATGCACTGGCTATCATGCATCTGATCACGTGCTTCAGGAGGCAATAATCAAAGAGCTGAGCAGGCACTAATCACTTGGCTAAGAGGGCACTATTCAGGAGGGCTAAGGGGCAGGAACTCGTCAAGGAGCTGAGCAAACTGTAATGAAGTGGTTAAGCAGACTGACTCTAAACACGTGAGCGCAGCAGGCTCTACACCCGTGACTCAGCTGACACAATTTGGGCAGCTCAGCAGACACCAATGGTGCAGCTCAGCAGACACAAATGGTGCAGCTCAGCAGACACCAATCATGCAGCTCAGCAGGCAATACTCATGGAGCTGAGCAGGCAGGAATCACTCAGCTCAGCAGGCAAAGATCAAGGAGGCTGAGCAGGCACGAATCTCGCAGCTCAGCTGGCAAAAATCAGGAGCTGAGCAGACTGCCATTAAGTGGCTAAGCAGACTCTAAACACGTGACTCAGCAGGCTTGACACCCGTGACTGAGCAGACACGAATCTTGCAGCCCCCAGCAGACAATACTCCTGGGCTGAGCAGGCGGGAATCACGCAGCTCAGCAGACGGTAATCAGGAGCTGAGCAGGGCGACTCACGCAGCTCAGCAGGCAATAATCCTGGAGCTGAGCAAGCAGGAATCACGCAGCTCAGCAGGCAATAATCAAGAAGCAGAGCAGGCAGGAATCAGGCAGCTCAGCAGCCAATAATCAAGAAGCTAGCAGTCAGGAATCGCGCAGCTCAGCAGGCAATAATCATGGAGCTGAGCTGGCAGGAATCACGCAACTCAGCAGGCAATACTCACGGACCTGAGCAGGCAGGAATCGCAAGCAGCAGGCAATAATGGTGGAGCTGAAGGCTGTAATGAACTGGATAAGCAGACTCTAATCACGTGATTCAGCCGGCTCCTCTCTGGGGACTGAGCAGGCACTTATTATGCAGCTCAGCAAGCAAAAATCATGGAGCTGAGCAAGCAGGAATCACGCAGCTCAGCAGGCAATAATCATGGAGCTGAGCAAGCAGGAATCACGCAGCTCAGCAGGCAATAATCAAGAAGCTGAGCAGGCAGGAATCACGCGCAGCTCAGCGGGCAATAAATATGGAGCTGAGCAAGCAGGAATCACGCAGCTCAGCAGGCAATAAGCTGAGCAGGAAGCTGAGCAGGCAATAATCATGGAGCTGAATCATCGCAGCTCAGCAGGCAATAATCATGGAGCTGAGCAGACTGTCATGAAGTGGCTAAGCAGACTCTAATCCGTCACTCAGCGGCTCCTAACCCGGTCTGAGCTGAGCAGGCACTAATCACGCAGCTGAGCAGGGACTAATCAGCACAGCTGATCAGGCGAGTTAAGCGCAGCAGCTGAGCAGGGATTAAGCATGCAGCTGAGCAGCGCTAATCCCTTGATTCAGCAGACCCTGATCGTGACTGACTGAGCAGGCCCTGATGAGCATGCACTGATGTGCTGAGCATGCACTGATGCGTGACTGCATGCACTGACGTGACTGAGAGGCACTGATCACGTGACTGAGCAGGCACTGATCACGTGACTGCACTGATCACGTGACTGATCACGTGACTGAGCAGGCACTGATCACGTGACTGAGAGGCGCTGTCACGTGACGTGACGTGACTGAGGCGCTGATCACGTGACTGAGGCGCTGATCACGTGGCTATCATGCACTGATCACGTGCTTCAGGAGGCAATAATCAGGAGGCAATAAGAGCTGAGCAGGCACTAATCACTTGGGCTAAGGGCACTATTCACGGAGAGGGCAGGAAATCGTCAGGAGCTGAGCAAACTGTAATGAAGTGGTTAAGCAGACTCTAAACACGTGGCGCAGCAGGCTCTACACCCGTGACTGAGCTGACACAATTTGGGCAGCTCAGCAGACACCAATGGTGCAGCTCAGCAGACACAAATGGTGCAGCTCAGCAGACACCAATCATGCAGCTCAGCAGGCAATACTCATGGAGCTGAGCAGGCAGGAATCACACAGCTCAGCAGGCAAAGATCAAGGAGCTGAGCAGGCACGAATCTCGCAGCTCAGCTGGCAAAAATCAAGGAGCTGAGCAGACTGCCATTAAGTGGCTAAGCAGACTCTAAACACGTGACTCAGCAGGCTTGACACCCGTGACTGAGCAGACACAATCTTGCAGCCCAGCAGACAATACTCCTGGAGCTGAGCAGGCGGGAATCACGCAGCTCAGCAGACGGTAATCAGGAGCTGAGCAGGCTGACTCGCAGCTCAGCAGCACTCACGCAGCTCAGCAGGCAATAATCCTGGAGCTGAGCAAGCAGGAATCACGCAGCTCAGCAGGCAATAATCAGAAGCAGAGCAGGCAGGAATCAGGCAGCTCAGCAGCCAATAATAATCAAGCTAGCAGGTCAGGAATCGCGCAGCTCAGCAGGCAATAATCATGGGCTGAGCTGGCTGGCAGGCAATCACGCAACTCAGCAGGCAATACTCACGGACCTGAGCAGGCAGGAATCGGCAGCAGGCAATAATAATTGCTGCTGAAGGCTGCTGAACTGAACTGGATAAGCAGACTCTAATCTGTGATTCAGCGGCTCAGACTCTGAGCACGTGCATTATGCAGCTCAGCAAGCAAAAATGGGGAGCTGAGCAGGGAATCATGCAGCTCAGCAGGCAGCTCAGCAAGCAAAAATCATGGAGCTGAGCAAGCAGGAATCACGCAGCTCAGCAGGCAATAATCATGGAGCTGAGCAGGCAGGAATCACGCAGCTCAGCAGGCAATAATCATGGAAGCTGAGCAGGCAGGAATCACGCAGCTCAGCAGGCAATAATGGAGCTGAGCAAGCAGGAATCACGCAGCTCAGCAGGCAATAATCAGAAGCTGAGCAGGCAGGAATCACGCAGCAGCAGGCAATAATCATGGAGCTGAGCAGACTGTCATGAAGTGGCTAAGCAGACTCTAATCACGTCACTCAGCCGGCTCCTAACCCGGTCCTGAGCAGGCACTAATCACGCAGCTGAGCAGGGACTAATCACACAGCTGATCAGGCACGAGTCACGCAGCTGAGCAGGGATTAAGCATGCAGCTGCTGAGCAGCGCTAATCCCTTGATTCAGCAGACCCTGAGACCCTGATCCCGTGACGTGCTGAGCAGGCCCTGATCGTGACGCATGCTGATCACGTGCATGCACTGATCACGTGACTGAGCATGCACTGATCACGTGACTGAGGCACTGATCACGTGACTGAGCAGGCACTGATCACGTGACTGAGGCACTGATCACACGTGACTGACTGCACTGATCACGTGATCACGTGATCACGTGACTGAGGCGCTGATCACGTGACTGAGGCGCTGATCACGTGACTGCGCGCTGATCACGTGACTGAGGCGCTGATCACGTGGCTATCATGCACTGATCACGTGCTTCAGGAGGCAATAATCAAAAGAGCTGAGCAGGCACTAATCACTTGGCTAAGAGGGCACTATTCACACGGAGGAGCAGGAAATCGTCAGGAGCTGAGCAAACTGTAATGAAGTGGTTAAGCAGACTCTAAACACGTGACGCAGCAGGCTCTACACCCGTGACTGAGCTGACACAATTTGGGCAGCTCAGCAGACACCAATGGTGCAGCTCAGCAGACACAAATGGTGCAGCTCAGCAGACACCAATCATGCAGCTCAGCAGGCAATACTCATGGAGCTGAGCAGGCAGGAATCACACAGCTCAGCAGGCAAAGATCAAGGAGCTGAGCAGAAACGAATCTCGCAGTTCAGCTGGCAAAAATCAAGGAGCTGAGCAGACTGCCATTAAGTGGCTAAGCAGACTCTAAACACGTGACTCAGCAGGCTTGACACCCGTGACTGAGCAGACACGAATCTTGCAGCCCAGCAGACAATACTCCTGGAGCTGAGCAGGCAGGAATCACGCAGCTCAGCAGACAGTAATCAAGGAGCTGAGCAGGCGCGACTCACGCGCAGCTCAGCAGGCAATAATCCTGGAGCTGAGCAAGCAGGAATCACGCGCAGCTCAGCAGGCAATAATCAGAAGCAGAGCAGGCAGGAATCAGGCAGCTCAGCGGCCAATAAATCAGAAGCTAGCAGTCAGGAATCGCGCAGCTCAGCAGGCAATAATCATGGAGCTGAGCTGGCAGGAATCGCAACTCAGCTCAGCAGGCAATACTCGCGGACCTGAGCAGGGGGAATCACGCAGCAGCAGGCAATAATAATGGGTGGAGCTGAAGGCTGTAATGAACTGGATAAGCAGACTCTAATCACGTGATTCAGCGGCTCCTCTCTGGGGACTGAGCAGGCACTTATTATGCAGCTCAGCAAGCAAAAATCATGCAGCTGCAAGCAGGAATCGCAGCTCAGGCAATAATGAGCTGAGCAGGCTGAGCAGGAATCACGCAGCTCAGCAGGCAATAATCATGGAGCTGAGCAGGCAGGAATCACGCAGCTCAGCAGGCAATAATCATGGCTGCAGCACGCAGCTCAGAGCAGGCAGCTGATCACGCAGCTCAGCAGGCAATAATCACGGAGCTGAGCAAGCACGTGAGCTCACGCAGCTCAGCAGGCAATAATCAGAAGCTGAGCAGGCACTAATCGCAGCAGCAGGCAATAATCAGCTGCTGAGCAGATCTGTCTCAGCAAGTGGCTAAGCAGACTCTAATCACGTGTCACTCAGCAGGCTCTAACCACGGACTGAGCAGGCACTAATCACGCAGCTGAGCAGGGACTAATCACACAGCTGATCATGCGGCTGCTGCAGGCTGCAGCTGAGCAGGGAGCTAAGCACGTGCAGCTCAGCAGGCACTAATCGTGCGTGATTCAGCAGCTGATCACGTGACTGCAGGCGCTGATCACGTGACTGAGCATGCGCTGATCACGCAGCTGAGCAGGCACTGATCACGTGCTCAGCATGCACTGATCACGTGACTGAGCAGGCACTGATCAGCTGAGCAGGCACTAATCACGCAGCTCAGCAGCTAAGCGTGATCAGGCGCTGAGCACGTGACGGCGCTGCTGAGCAGGCGCTGTAATCACGTGGCTAAGCAGCTGATCACGTGCTGCAGCAGGCTCTAAAGCTGAGCTGGCAGCTGCTGACTGCAATGGTCAGCTGATCAAATGGTGCTGAGCAGCAGAACTGTGAGCTCAGCTCAGCTGACTGGATCAGGAGCAGACTCTCACGCAGCTCAGCAGGCAAAAGATCACCCGTGGCTGAGCTGGCACAACAATCTGCAGCTCAGCTGCAATGCAGCTGAGCAGAGCTGGCAAGCAGGCAGCACGTGACATCAATCGCAGCTCAGCAGCAGTAATCAAGCTCATGAGCTGAGCAGGCACGAATCGCAGCTCAGCAGGCAATAATCCTGGGCTGAGCAGCAGAATCAAATCACGCAGCTCAGCAGGCATCAGCTCAGCTGGAAGCAGCAGCTGCCATCAGGCAGCTCAGCAGCTCCTAAGCAGGCGCAGGAATCAGCAGCTCAGGCAATCATGCAGCTGAGCAGGCTGGCAGGAATCTTGCAGCTCAGCAGGCAATAATCAAGCTGAGCAGGCAGGAATCGCGCTCAGCAGCAGGCAATAATCATGGAGCTGAGCTGGCAGGAATCACGCAGCTCAGCAGGCAATAATCCTGGAGCTGAGCAGGCAGGAATCGCGCAGCTCAGCAGGCAATAATAAGGAGGAGAGCAGGCTGTAATGAACTGGAGCTAAGCAGACTCTAATCACGTGATGAGCAGCGGCTCGCAGCTCTGGGGCAATAATCTGAGCAGCTGGCAAATTATGCAGCTCAGCAAGCAAAAATCATGGAGCTGAGCAAGCAGGAATCACGCAGCTCAGCTCAGCAGGCAATATGGAGCTGGAGCTGAGCAGGCAGGAATCACGCGCAGCTCAGCATGCAATAATCTGGGGAAGCTGAGCAGGCAGGAATCACGCAGCTCAGCAGGCAATAAATATGGAGCTGAGCAAGCAGGAATCACGCAGCTCAGCAGGCAATAATCAGAAGCTGAGCAGGCAGGAATCACGCAGCTCAGCAGGCAATAATCATGGAGCAGGCAATCAATCATGGCAGCTCTAGCAGGCAGCTCACGCAGCTCAGCAGGCAGTGGCTAAGCTGAGCAGACTCTAATCACGTCAGCTCAGCGGCTCTAATCCGCTGAGCAGGCAGGCACTAATCGCGCAGCTGAGCGGGGACTAATCACACAGCTGCTCAGCAGGCTCTAGTCACGCAGCTGAGCAGGGATTAAGCATGCAGCTGAGCAGCGCTAATCGCAGCTGATTCAGCAGACCCTGATCACGTGACAGCTGAGCAGGCCCTGATCACGTGGCTGAGCAGGGATTGCATGCAGCTGAGCATGCACTGATCACGTGACTGATGCATGCACTGATCACGTGACGCATGCACTGATCACGTGACTGAGCAGGCACTGATCACGTGACTGAGCATGCACTGATCACTGATCACGTGGACTGAGCATGCACTGATCACGTGACTGAGCAGGCACTGATCACGTGACTGAGGTGACTGATCACGTGACTGAGGCGCTGATCACGTGACTGCGCTGATCACGTGACTGAGGCGCTGATCACGTGACTGAGGCGCTGATCACGTGGCTATCATGCACTGATCACGTGCTTCAGGAGGCAATAATCAAAAGAGCTGAGCAGGCACTAATCACTTGGGCTAGAGGGCACTATTCACGGAGAGGAGCAGGAAATCGTCAAGGAGCTGAGCAAACTGTAATGAAGTGGTTAAGCAGACTCTAAACACGTGACGCAGCAGGCTCTACACCCGTGACTGAGCTGACACAATTTGGGCAGCTCAGCAGACACCAATGGTGCAGCTCAGCAGACACAAATGGTGCAGCTCAGCAGACACCAATCATGCAGCTCAGCAGGCAATACTCATGGAGCTGAGCAGGCAGGAATCACACAGCTCAGCAGGCAAAGATCAAGGAGCTGAGCAGGCACGAATCTCGCAGCTCAGCTGGCAAATCAAGGAGCTGAGCAGACTGCCATTAAGTGGCTAAGCAGACTCTAAACACGTGACTCAGCAGGCTTGACACCCGTGACTGAGCAGACCACGAATCTTGCAGCCCAGCAGACAATACTCCTGGAGCTGAGCAGGCAGGAATCACGCAGCTCAGCAGACGGTAATCAGGAGCTGAGCAGGCGCGACTCGCTCGCAGCTCAGCAGGCAATAATCCTGGAGCTGAGCAAGCAGGAATCACGCAGCTCAGCAGGCAATAATCATGAAGCAGAGCAGGCAGGAATCAGGCAGCTCAGCAGCCAATAATCAAGAAGCTAGCAGTCAGGAATCGCGCAGCTCAGCAGGCAATAATCATGGAGCTGAGCTGGCAGGAATCACGCAACTCAGCAGGCAATACTCACGGACCTGAGCAGGCAGGAATCACGCAGCTCAGCAGGCAATGGTGGAGCTGAAGGCTGTAATGAACTGGATAAGCAGACTCTAATCACGTGATTCACGTGATTCCGGCTCTCTCTCTCTGGGGGACTGAGCAGGCACTTATTATGCAGCTCAGCAAGCAAAAATCATGGAGCTGAGCAAGCAGGAATCACGCAGCTCAGCAGGCAATAATCATGGAGCTGAGCAGGCAGGAATCACGCAGCTCAGCTCAGCATGCAATAATCAGCTCAAGCTGAGCAGGCAGGAATCACGCAGCTCAGCAGGCAATAAATATGGAGCTGAGCAAGCAGGAATCACGCAGCTCAGCAGGCAGGCAATAATCAGAAGCTGAGCAGGCAGGAATCGCGCAATAATCAGCAGGCAATAATCATGGAGCTGAGCAGACTGTCATGAAGTGGCTAAGCAGACTCTAATCACGTCACTCAGCGGCTCCTAACCCGGTCCTGAGCAGGCACTAATCACGCAGCTGAGCAGGGGACTAATCACACAGCTGATCAGGCGCGAGTCACGCAGCTGAGCAGGGATTAAGCATGCAGCTGAGCAGCGCTAATCCCTTGATTCAGCAGACCCTGATCACGTGACTGAGCAGGCCCTGATCACGTGGCTGAGCATGCACTGATCGTGACTGTGACTGCACTGCATCACGTGACTGAGGCACGTGACGTGAGCAGGCACTGATCACGTGACTGATCACGTGCACTGGCACTGATCACGTGATCTGAGCATGCACTGATCACGTGACTGGCACTGATCACTGATCACGTGACTGGCGCTGATCACGACTGACTGATCAGTGCGCTGATCGTGACTGAGGCGCTGATCACGTGACTGAGGCGCTGATCACGTGGCTATCATGCACTGATCACGTGCTTCAGGAGGCAATAATCAAAGAGCTGAGCAGGCACTAATCACTTGGCTAAGAGGGCACTATTCACGGAGAGGAGCAGGAAATCGTCAGGAGCTGAGCAAACTGTAATGAAGTGGTTAAGCAGACTCTAAACACGTGGCGCAGCAGGCTCTACACCCGTGACTGAGCTGACACAATTTGGGCAGCTCAGCAGACACCAATGGTGCAGCTCAGCAGACACAAATGGTGCAGCTCAGCACAGACACACCAATCATGCAGCTCAGCAGGCAGGCACTACTCATGGAGCTGAGCAGGCAGGAATCACACAGCTCAGCAGGCAAAGATCAAGGAGCTGAGCAGGCGCGAATCTCGCAGCTCAGCTGGCAAAAAAAAATCAGCAGACTGCTGAGCAGACTGCCATTAAGTGGCTAAGCAGACTCTAAACACGTGACTCAGCAGGCTTGACCCCCCGTGACTGAGCAGACACGAATCTTGCAGCCCAGCAGACAATACTCCTGGAGCTGAGCAGGCAGGAATCACGCAGCTCAGCAGACGGTAATCAGGAGCTGAGCAGGCGACTCACGCAGCTCAGCAGGCAATAATCCTGGAGCTGAGCAAGCTGGAATCACGCAGCTCAGCAGGCAATAATCAAGCAGAGCAGGCAGGCAATCAGGCAGCTCAGCGGCAATAATCAGCAGCAGTCAGGAAGCAGCAAGCAGGCATAATCAAGCTGGAGCTGAGCTGGCGGGAATCGCGCAGCTCAGGCAATAATCAGCTGAGCAGGCAGGAATCAGCAGCAGGCAAATGGAGCTAATGAACTGGATAAGCTGGCAGCAGCAGCTGGCGGCAAAAATCATGGAGCTGAGCAAGCAGGAATCACGCGCAGCTCAGCAGGCAATAATCAGGAGCTGAGCAGGCAATAAACTGGAGCTGAGCAGGAATCATGGCGGGGCTGCAATAATTGCAGGAATCACGCAGGCAATAAATATGGAGCTGAGCAGGCAGGAATCACGCAGCTCAGCTGCTCAGGAGCTGAGCAGGCTAATCACGCAGCGTGGCAGGCAGCAGGCGCTGATGAGCGTGGCTGCAGCAGGCAATAATCTGAGCTCAGCGCTGCTGAGCATGCACTGATCACGGCGGCTGAGAGCGCAGCTGAGCAGGCTGACTCAGCTGAGGGACTGATCACAGCTGATCAGGCACGTCTGATCACGTGACTTAAGCATGCTGAGCTGAGCAGCGTGACGTGATTCAGCAGAGCCTGATCACGTGACTGAGCAGGCCCTGATCACGTGACTGAGCATGCACTGATCACGTGACTGAGCATGCACTGATCACGTGACTGGCGCTGATCACGTGACTGAGGCACTGATCACGTGACTGATGCACTGATCACGTGACTGAGGCGCTGATCGCGTGATGATCACGTGACAGGCGCTGATCACGTGACTGCGCTGATCAGCTATCATGCACAATAATCAATAATCAAAGAGCTGAGCAGGCACTAATCACTTGGCTAAGAGGGCACTATTCACGGAGAGGGCAGGAAATCGTCAGGAGCTGAGCAAACTGTAATGAAGTGGTTAAGCAGACTCTAAACACGTGGCGCAGCAGGCTCTACACCCGTGACTGAGCTTGGGCAGCACAATTTGGGCAGCTCAGCAGACACCAATGGTGCAGCTCAGCAGACACAAATGGTGCAGCTCAGCAGCACACCAATCATGCAGCTCAGCAGGCAATACTCATGGAGCTGAGCAGGCAGGGAATCACACAGCTCAGCAGGCAAAGATCAAGGAGCTGAGCAGGCGAATCTCGCAGCTCAGCTGGCAATAATCAAGGAGCTGAGCAGACTGCCATTAAGTGGCTAAGCAGACTCTAAACACGTGACTCAGCAGGCTTGACGTGACCCGTGACTGAGCAGACACGAATCTTGCAGCCCAGCAGACAATAGCTCCTGGAGCTGAGCAGGCAGGAATCACGCAGCTCAGCAGACGGTAATCTGAGCAGGCTGAGCAGGCACGACTCACGCAGCTCAGCAGGCAATAATCCTGGAGCTGAGCAAGCAGGAATCACGCAGCTCAGCAGGCAATAATCAAGAAGCAGAGCAGGCAGGAATCAGGCAGCTCAGCAGCCAATAATCAAGAAGCTAGCAGTCAGGAATCGCGCAGCTCAGCAGGCAATAATCATGGAGCTGAGCTGGCAGGAATCACGCAACTCAGCAGGCAATACTCACGGACCTGAGCAGGCAGGAATCGCAGCAGCAGGCAATAAATGGTGGCTGAAGGCTGAAGGCTGATAATGAACTGGATAAGCAGACTCTAATCACGTGATTCAGCCGGCTCCTCTCTGGGGACTGAGCAGGCACTTATTATGCAGCTCAGCAAGCAAAAATCATGGAGCTGAGCAAGCAGGAATCACGCAGCTCAGCAGGCAATAATCATGGAGCTGAGCAGGCAGGAATCACGCAGCTCAGCATGCAATAATCAAGAAGCTGAGCAGGCAGGAATCACGCAGCTCAGCAGGCAATAAATATGGAGCTGAGCAAGCAGGAATCACGCAGCTCAGCAGGCAATAATCAAGAAGCTGAGCAGGCAGGAATCGCGCGCAGGCAATAATCATGCAGCAGGCAATAATCATGGAGCTGAGCAGACTGTCATGAAGTGGCTAAGCAGACTCTAATCCGTCACTCAGCCGGCTCCTAACCCGGTCCTGAGCCTGGCAGGCACTAATCGCGCAGCTGAGCAGGGACTAATCACACAGCTGATCAGGCGCGAGTCACGCAGCTGAGCAGGGATTAAGCATGCAGCTGAGCAGCGCTAATCCCTTGATTCAGCAGACCCTGATCACGTGACTGAGCAGGCCCTGATCACGTGGCTGAGCATGCACTGATCACGTGACTGAGCGTGATGCACTGATCACGTGACTGCACTGATCACGTGACTGAGGCACTGATCACGTGACTGAGCACTGATCACGTGACTGATCACGTGACTGAGCATGCACTGATCACGTGACTGAGAGGGCTGCGTGACTCTGACGTGACTGAGGCGCTGATCACGTGACTGAGGCGCTGATCAGGCGCTGATCACGTGGCTATCATGCACTGATCACGTGCTTCAGGAGGCAATAATCAAAAAGAGCTGAGCAGGCACTAATCACTTGGCTAGAGGGCACTATTCACGGAGGGGCAGGAAATCGTCAAGGAGCTGAGCAAACTGTAATGAAGTGGTTAAGCAGACTCTAAACACGTGGCGCAGCAGGCTCTACACCGTGTGACTGAGCTGACACAATTTGGGCAGCTCAGCAATGGTGCAATGGTGCAGCTCAGCAGACACAAATGGTGCAGCTCAGCAGCAGACACCAATCATGCAGCTCAGCAGGCAATACTCATGGAGCTGAGCAGGCAGGAATCACACAGCTCAGCAGGCAAAGATCAAGGAGCTGAGCAGGCGCGAATCTCGCAGCTCAGCTGGCAAAAATCAAGGAGCTGAGCAGACTGCCATTAAGTGGCTAAGCAGCTAAACTCGTGCTGACGTGACTCAGCAGGCAGGCTGACACCCGTGACTGAGCAGAGCACACGAATCTTGCAGCCAGCAGACAATACTCCTGGAGCTGAGCAGGCAGGCAGGCAGACGGTAATCACGCAGCTCAGCAGACGGTAATCAGGAGCTGAGCAGGCGCGACTCACGCAGCTCAGCAGGCAATAATCCTGGAGCTGAGCAAGCAGGAATCGCGCAGCTCAGCAGGCAATAATCAAGCAAGCAGAGCAGGCAGGAATCAGGCAGCTCAGCGGCCAATAATCAAGAAGCTAGCAGTCAGGAATCGCGCAGCTCAGCAGGCAATAATCATGGAGCTGAGCTGGCAGGAATCACGCAACTCAGCAGGCAATACTCACCGGACCTGAGCAGGCAGGGAATCGCGCGCAGCAGGCAGCAATAATGGAGCTGGAGCTGAAGGCTGTAATCAAGAACTGGATAAGCAGACTCTAATCACGTGATTCAGCGGCTCTCTCTGGGGACTGAGCAGGCTTATTATGCAGCTCAGCAAGCAAAAATCATGGAGCTGAGCAAGCAGGAATCACGCAGCTCAGCAGGCAATAATCATGGAGCTGAGCAAGCAGGAATCACGCAGCTCAGCATGCAATAATCAGAAGCTGAGCAGGCAGGAAATCGCGCAGCTCAGCAGGCAATAAATATGGAGCTGAGCAAGCAGGAATCACGCAGCTCAGCAGGCAATAAGCTAATCAGAAGCTGAGCAGGCAGGAATCACGCAGCAGCAGCAGGCAATAATCATGGAGCTGAGCAGACTGTCATGAAGTGGCTAAGCAGACTCTAATCCGTCACTCAGCGGCTCCTAACCCGGTCCTGAGCAGGCACTAATCACGCAGCTGAGCGGGGACTAATCACACAGCTGATCAGGCGCGAGTCACGCAGCTGAGCAGGGATTAAGCATGCAGCTGAGCAGCGCTAATCCCTTGATTCAGCAGACCCTGATCACGTGACTGAGCAGGCCCTGATCACGTGGCTGAGCATGCACTGATCACGTGACTGAGCATGCACTGATCACGTGACTGATGCACTGATCACGTGACTGATCACTGATCACGTGACTGCAGGCACTGATCACGTGTGACTGAGCATGCACTGATCACGTGACTGAGGCGCTGATCACGTGACTGAGGCGCTGATCACGTGACTGAGGCGCACGTGACTGAGGCGCTGATCACGTGACTGAGGCGCTGATCACGTGGCTATCATGCACTGATCACGTGCTTCAGGAGGCAATAATCAAAAAGAGCTGAGCAGGCACTAATCACTTGGCTAAGGGCACTATTCACGGAGAGGGCAGGAAATCGTCAGGAGCTGAGCAAACTGTAATGAAGTGGTTAAGCAGACTCTAAACACGTGGCGCAGCAGGCTCTACACCCGTGACTGAGCTGAGCTGAATTTGGGCAATTTGGGCAGCTCAGCAGACACCAATGGTGCAGCTCAGCAGACACAAATGGTGCAGCTCAGCAGACACCAATCATGCAGCTCAGCAGGCAATACTCATGGAGCTGAGCAGGCAGGAATCACACAGCTCAGCAGGCAAAGATCAAGGAGCTGAGCAGGCACGAATCTCGCAGCTCAGCTGGCAAAAATCAAGGAGCTGAGCAGACTGCCATTAAGTGGCTAAGCAGACAGACTCTAAACACGTGACTCAGCAGGCTTGACACCCGTGACTGAGCAGACACACAATCTTGCAGCCCAGCAGACAATACTCCTGGAGCTGAGCAGGCGGGAATCACGCAGCTCAGCAGACGGTAATCAGGAGCTGAGCAGGCGCGACTCACGCAGCTCAGCAGGCAATAATCCTGGAGCTGAGCAAGCAGGAATCACGCAGCTCAGCAGGCAATCAAGAAGCAGAGCAGGCGGGAATCAGGCAGCTCAGCAGCCAATAATCAGAAGCTAGCAGTCAGGAATCGCGCAGCTCAGCAGGCAATAATCATGGAGCTGAGCTGGCAGGAATCACGCAACTCAGCAGGCAATACTCACGGACCTGAGCAGGCAGGAATCACGCGCAGCAGGCAATAATGGTGGAGCTGAAGGCTGTAATGAACTGGATAAGCAGACTCTAATCACGTGATTCAGCCGGCTCCTCTCTGGGGACTGAGCAGGCAGCATGCAGCTCAGCAAGCATGCAGCAGCTCAGCTCATGGGCAGAGCTGCGCAGCATGGAGCTGAGCAAGCTGGCAAGCTGAGCAGCAGCTCAGCAGCTCGCGCAGCTCAGCAGGCAATCATGGAGCTGAGCAGGCAGGAATCACGCAGCTCAGCATGCAATAATCATCAGCTGAGCAGGCAGGAATCGCGCAGCTCAGCAGGCAATAATCATGGAGCTGAGCAGGCAGGAATCACGCAGCTCAGCAGGCAATAATCATCAGCTGAGCAGGCAGGAAGGCAGCGCAGCTCAGCAGGCAATAAGGCAGCTCATAATCATGAGCTGAGCAGGCAGACTGCTGAGCAGCTGGCTCGTGAAGTGGCTAAGCAGGCTCTAATCCGTCGTCTCTCAGCGGCTCGGCTGACTCTAATCCGGCTCAGCGGCAGGCGTCTCTGCGGCTGAGCAGGCACTAAGCTGAGCGCAGCTGAGCGGGGACTAATCACACAGCTGAGCTGGCGGCGCAGGCACGAGATTAAGCATGCAGCTGAGCTGCATGCAGCTGAGCTGAGCCCTTGATTAAGCATGCAGCTGAGCACGCGCCTGATGCGTGAGCAGGCCCTGATCACGTGGCTGAGCAGGCCCTGATCACGTGACTGCATGCACTGAGAGGCGCACGTGACGTGACTGCAGGCACTGATCACGTGACTGAGCATGCTGATCACGTGACTGAGCAGGCACTGATCACGTGACTGAGCAGGCACTGATCACGTGACTGACTGCACTGATGCACTGACGTGACTGATGCGCTGATCGTGACGTGACTGAGGCGCTGATCACGTGACTGACTGTGGCGCTGATCACGTGACGTGCGCTGATCGCGCTGATCACGTGGCTATCATGCACTGATCACGTGCTTCAGGAGGCAATAATCAAAAGAGCTGAGCAGGCACTAATCACTTGGCTAGAGAGGCACTATTCACGGAGGGGCAGGAAATCGTCAGGAGCTGAGCAAACTGTAATGAAGTGGTTAAGCAGACTCTAAACACGTGGCAGCAGGCAGGCTCTACACCCGTGACTGAGCAGCTCACACAATTTGGGCAGCTCAGCGACACACCAATGGTGCAGCTCAGCAGACACAAATGGTGCAGCTCAGCAGACACCAATCATGCAGCTCAGCAGGCAATACTCATGGAGCTGAGCAGGCAGGAATCACACAGCTCAGCAGGCAAAGATCAAGGAGCTGAGCAGGCGCGAATCTCGCAGCTCAGCTGGCAAAAATCAAGGAGCTGAGCAGACTGCCATTAAGTGGCTAAGCAGACTCTAAACACGTGACTCAGCAGGCTTGACACCCGTGACTGAGCAGACACGAATCTTGCAGCCCAGCAGACAATACTCCTGGAGCTGAGCAGGCGGGAATCACGCAGCTCAGCAGACGGTAATCAGGAGCTGAGCAGGCGCGACTCACGCGCAGCTCAGCAGGCAATAATCCTGGAGCTGAGCAAGCAGGAATCACGCAGCTCAGCAGGCAATAATCAGAAGCAGAGCAGGCAGGAATCAGGCAGCAGCTCAGCGGCCAATAATCAAGAAGCTAGCAGTCAGGAATCGCGCAGCTCAGCAGGCAATAATCATGGAGCTGAGCTGGCAGGAATCACGCAACTCAGCAGGCAATACTCACGGACCTGAGCAGGCAGGAATCACGCAACAGCAGGCAATAATAATGGAGCTGGAGCTGAGGCTGTAATGAACTGGATAAGCAGACTCTAATCACGTGATTCAGCGGCTCCTCTCTGGGGACTGAGCAGGCACTTATTATGCAGCTCAGCAAGCAAAAATCATGGAGCTGAGCAAGCAGGAATCACGCAGCTCAGCAGGCATAATCATGGAGCTCAGCAGGCAATAATCATGGAGCTGAGCAAGCAGGAATCACGCAGCTCAGCATGCAATAATCAGAAGCTGAGCAGGCGGGAATCACGCAGCTCAGCAGGCAATAAATATGGAGCTGAGCAAGCAGGAATCACGCAGCTCAGCAGGCAATAATCAGAAGCTGAGCAGGCAGGAATCACGCAGGCAGCAGGCAATAATCATGGAGCTGCAGACTGCTGAGCAGACTGTCTGAAGTGGCTAAGCAGACTCTAATCACGTCACTCAGCGGCTCCTAACCCGGTCCTGAGCAGGCACTAATCGCGCAGCTGAGCAGGGACTAATCACACAGCTGATCAGGCACGAGTCGCGCAGCTGAGCAGGGATTAAGCATGCAGCTGAGCTGAGCAGCGCTAATCCCTTGATTCAGCAGACCCTGATCACGTGACTGAGCAGGCCCTGATCCGTGGCTGAGCATGCACTGATCACGTGACTGAGCATGCACTGATCACGTGACTGAGCATGCACTGATCACGTGACTGAGCAGGCACTGATCACGTGACTGAGCAGGGCTGATCTGATCACGTGACTGAGCATGCACTGATCACGTGACTGGCTGGCACTGATCGTGACGTGACTGATCACGTGACTGAGGCGCTGATCGTGGCGTGACGTGGCGCTGATCACGTGACTGAGGCGCTGATCACGTGGCTATCATGCACTGATCACGTGCTTCAGGAGGCAATAATCAAAAGAGCTGAGCAGGCACTAATCACTTGGCTAAGAGGGCACTATTCACGGAGAGGGCAGGAAATCGTCAGGAGCTGAGCAAACTGTAATGAAGTGGTTAAGCAGACTCTAAACACGTGGCGCAGCAGGCTCTACACCCGTGACTGAGCTGACACAATTTGGGCAGCTCAGCAGACACCAATGGTGCAGCTCAGCTCAGCAAAACACAAATGGTGCAGCTCAGCAGCTCACACCAATCATGCAGCTCAGCAGGCAATACTCATGGAGCTGAGCAGGCAGGAATCACACAGCTCAGCAGGCAAAGATCAAGGAGCTGAGCAGGCGCGAATCTCGCAGTTCAGCTGGCAAAAATCAAGGAGCTGAGCAGACTGCCATTAAGTGGCTAAGCAGACTCTAAACACGTGACTCAGCAGGCTTGACACCCGTGACTGAGCAGACACGAATCTTGCAGCCCAGCAGACAATACTCCTGGAGCTGAGCAGGCGGGAATCACGCAGCTCAGCAGATCCTGGAGCTGAGCAGGCACGAATCACGCAGCTCAGCAGACAATACTCCTGGAGCTGAGCAGGCGGGAATCACGCAGCTCAGCAGGCAATAATCAGCAGAGCTGAGCAGGCAGCTCAGCAGGCAATAATCAGCTGAGCTGGCAGGCGCAGCAGGCAATAATCTCTGGAGCTGAGCAGAGCAGGAATCTGTCAGCAGGCAATAAGTGGGCTGAAGGCTGAACTGGATAAGCAGACTCTAATCACGTGATTCAGCGGCTCCTCTCAGCGGCTGCAGCTCAGCAAGCAAAACCCGGAGCTGAGCAGGCACTAATCGCAGCTCAGCAGGCAATAATGAGCTGAGGGATCACGCAGCTCAGCATGCACAGCTGAGCAGGCAGGAATCGCGCAGCTCAGCAGGCATTAAGCAGCTGAGCAAGCAGCGCAGCTGAGCTGAGCAGGCAGCAGGCTGAGCAGACTGTCATGAAGTGGCTAAGCAGACTCTAATCATCACTCAGCGGCTCCTAACCCGGTCCTGAGCAGGCACTGATCGCGCTGAGCTGGGCTAAGGCACAGCTGATCAGGCACGTGGCTGAGCAGGGATTAAGCATGCAGCTGATCAGCGTGACTGAGCATGCACCCTGATCACGTGACTGAGCAGGCCTGATCACGTGACTGAGCATGCACTGATCACGTGACTGAGCATGCACTGATCACGTGACTGAGGCACTGATCACTGAGAGGCACTGATCACGTGACTGCGCATGCACTGATCACGTGACTGAGGCGCTGATCACGTGACTGGCGCTGATCACGTGACTGAGGCGCTGATCACGTGACTGCGCTGATCGTGGCTATCATGCACTGATCACGTGCTTCAGGAGGCAATAATCAAAAGAGCTGAGCAGGCACTAATCACTTGGCTAAGAGGGCACTATTCACGGAGAGGGGCAGGAAATCGTCAAGGAGCTGAGCAAACTGTAATGAAGTGGTTAAGCAGACTCTAAACACGTGGCGCGTGCAGGCTCTACACCCGTGACTGAGCTGACACAATTTGGGCAGCTCAGCAGACACCAATGGTGCAGCTCAGCAGACACAAATGGTGCAGCTCAGCAGACACCAATCATGCAGCTCAGCAGGCAATACTCATGGAGCTGAGCAGGCAGGAATCACACAGCTCAGCAGGCAAAGATCAAGGAGCTGAGCAGGCGCGAATCTCGCAGCTCAGCTGGCAAAAATCAGGAGCTGAGCAGACTGCCATTAAGTGGCTAAGCAGACTCTAAACACGTGACTCAGCAGGCTTGACACCCGTGACTGAGCAGACACGAATCTTGCAGCCCAGCAGACAATACTCTGGAGCTGGAGCTGAGCAGGCAGGAATCACGCAGCTCAGCAGACGGTAATCAGGAGCTGAGCAGGCGCGACTCACGCAGCTCAGCAGGCAATAATCCTGGAGCTGAGCAAGCAGGAATCACGCAGCTCAGCAGGCAATAATCAGAAGCAGAGCAGGCAGGAATCAGGCAGCTCAGCAGCCAATAATCAAGAAGCTAGCAGTCAGGAATCGCGCAGCTCAGCAGGCAATAATCATGGAGCTGAGCTGGCGGGAATCACGCAACTCAGCAGGCAATACTCACGGACCTGAGCAGGCAGGAATCACGCAGCAGCAGGCAATAATGGTGGAGCTGAAGGCTGTAATGAACTGGATAAGCAGACTCTAATCACGTGATTCAGCGGCTCCTCTCTGGGGACTGAGCAGGCACTTATTATGCAGCTCAGCAAGCAAAAATCATGGAGCTGAGCAAGCAGGAATCAGCGCAGCTCAGCAGGCAATAATCATGGAGCTGAGCAAGCAATAATCATGGAGCTGAGCAAGCAGGGAATCAGCGCAGCTCAGCATGCAATAATCAGAAGCTGAGCAGTCAGGAATCGCGCAGCTCAGCAGGCAATAAATATGGAGCTGAGCAAGCAGGAATCACGCAGCTCAGCAGGCAATAATCAGAAGCTGAGCAGGCAGGAATCACGCAGCAGCAGGCAATAATCATGGAGCTGAGCAGACTGTCATGAAGTGGCTAAGCAGACTCTAATCCGTCACTCAGCGGCTCCTAACCCGGTCCTGAGCAGGCACTAATCACGCAGCTGAGCAGGGACTAATCACACAGCTGATCAGGCGCGAGTCGCGCAGCTGAGCAGGGATTAAGCATGCAGCTGAGCAGCGCTAATCCCTTGATTCAGCAGACCCTGATCACGTGACTGAGCAGGCCCTGATCACGTGGCTGAGCATGCACTGATCACGTGACTGAGCATGCACTGATCACGTGACTGAGAGGCACTGATCACGTGACTGAGGCACTGATCACGTGACTGAGCATGCACGATCACGTGACTGAGGCACTGATCACGTGACTGAGGCGCTGATCACGTGACTGGCGCTGATCACGTGACTGCGCTGCGCTGATCGGCGCTGACGTGGCTATCATGCACTGATCACGTGCTTCAGGAGGCAATAATCAAAGAGCTGAGCAGGCACTAATCACTTGGCTAGAGGGGCACTATTCACGGAGAGGAGCAGGAAATCGTCAAGGAGCTGAGCAAACTGTAATGAAGTGGTTAAGCAGACTCTAAACACGTGGCGCAGCAGGCTCTACACCCGTGACTGAGCTGACACAATTTGGGCAGCTCAGCAGACACCAATGGTGCAGCTCAGCAGACACAAATGGTGCAGCTC
>NW_027220000.1:0-15522 GCF_027580195.1 Bos mutus
ATCATTCACTAAATCACGTGGCTGATCATGCACTGATCACGTGGCTGATCATGCACTGATCACGTAGCTATCATGCATTGATCGTGGCTGATCATGCACTGATCACGTGGCTGATCATACACTGATCACATGGCTGACATGCTGATCACGTGCACTGATCATCACGTGGCTGATCATGCACTGATCACGTGACTGATCATGCACTGATCACGTGGCTGATCATGCACTGATCACCGACTGATCATGCACTGATCACGTGGCTATCATGCACTGATCACGTGGCTGATCATGCACTGATCACGCGTGGCTGATCATGCACTGATCACGTGGCTGATCATGCACTGATCACGTGGCTGATCATGCACTGATCACGTGACTGATCATGCACTGATCTGATCTGATCATGCACTGATCACGTGGCTGATCACTGATCACGTGGCTGATCATGCACTGATCACGTGGCTGATCATGCACTGATCACGTGGCTGATCATGCACTGATCACGTGGCTGATCATGCACTGATCACGTGGCTGATCATACACTGATCACGCGTGACTGATCATGCACTGATCACGTGGCTGATCATGCACTGATCACGTGGCTGATCATGCACTGATCACGTGGCTGATCATGCACTGATCACGTGGCTGATCATGCACTGATCACCTGGCTGATCATGCACTGATCACGTGGCTGATCATGCACTGATCACGTGGCTGATCATGCACTGATCACGTGACTGATCATGCACTGATCACGTGGCTGATCATGCACTGATCACGTGGCTGATCATGCACTGATCACGTGGCTGATCATGCACTGATCACGTGGCTGATCATGCACTGATCACGTGGCTGATCATGCACTGATCACGTGGCTGATCATGCACTGATCACGTGGCTGATCATGCACTGATCACGTGACTGATCATGCACTGATCACGTGGCTGATCATGCACTGATCACGTGGCTGATCATGCACTGATCACGTGGCTGATCATGCACTGATCACGTGGCTGATCATGCACTGATCACGTGACTGATCATGCACTGATCACGTGGCTGATCATGCACTGATCACGTGGCTGATCATGCACTGATCACGTGACTGATCATGCACTGATCACTGGCTGATCATGCACTGATCACGTGGCTGATCATGCAGTGATCACGTGGCTGATCATGCACTGATCACGTGGCTGATCATGCACTGATCACGTGGCTGATCATGCACTGATCACGTGACTGATCATGCACTGATCATGTGCCTGATCATGCACTGATCACGTGGCTGATCATGCACTGATCACGTGGCTGATCGTACACTGATCACATGACTGCGCATGTGGCTGATCATGCTTTGGTAACTGGCTATCATACACTGGTCACGTGACTGATCATGGACTCTTCACGTGCCTGATCATGCACTGATCACGTAGCCATCATGCACTGATCTCACGGCTGACCATACACTGATCACATGACTGATCATGCTCTGATCAAGTGCCTGATCATGAACTTACCACGTGGCTGATTATGCACTGATCACGAAGCTGATCATACACTGATCATGTAACTGTGCATGCACTGATCTCGTGCCTGATCTTGCAGTGATCACGTGGCTGATCATGCACTGATCACAAAGCTGAGCTTATACTGATCACGTGACTCTGCATGCACTGATCACGTGGGAGTTCATGCGCTGATAACATGGCTGATCATGCCCTGATACCGTGGCTATCATACACTGATCACGTGACTGATCATGCACTCTTCACGTGCCTGATCATGCACTGATCACGTGGCTGATCAAGCACTGATCACGAAGCTGATCATACATTGATCCCATGACTGTGTATGCACTGAACACGTGGCTGATCATGCACTGATCACGTTGCGGATCATGCACTGATCACGTGGCTTATCATGCCCTATCACGTGTCTGATCATGCACTGATCACGTACCTGATCATGCACTGATCATTTGGCTGATAATACACTGATCATGTGACTGTGCATGCACTGATCACGTGGCTGATCATACACTGATTACGTGGCTGATCATGCACTGATCACATGGCAATCATGCACTGATCACGTGGCTGATCATACACTGATCACGTGACTGATCATGCACTGATCACGAGCCTGATCATGCACTGATCACGTGTCTGAACATGCACTGATCACGTGACTGGTCATGCACTGATAACGTGCCTGATCATGCACTGATCACGTGGCTGATCATATACTGATCACGTGACTGATCATGCACTGCTCAAATGCCTGATCATGCACTGAACACGTGGATGATCATGCACTGATCAGGAAGCTGATTATACAATGATCACGTGACTGTGCATGCACTGATCACGTGGCTGATCATGCACTGATCACGTGGCTGATAATGAACTGATCACGTGGCTGATCATACACTGATCACGTGCCTGATCATGCACTAATCATGTTGCGGATCATGCACTGATCACATGGATGATCATACACTGATCACTTGGCTGATCATACTCTGATCACGTGGCTGATCATGCACTGACCACATGGCTGATCATACTCTGAACACGAAGCTGATCATGCACTGATCACGTGGCTGATCAGTGATCACGTGACTGATCATGCACTGATCACTTGTGTGTGTCATGCACACTGATCACGTGGCTGATCATTCACTGATCATGCACTGATCACGTGACTGATCATGCACTGATCACGTGGCTGATCATGCACTGATCACGACTGCTGATCATTACACTGATCACGTGACTGATCATGCACTGATCACGTGGCTGATCATGCACTGATCACGTGCCTGATCATGCACTGATCACGTGGCTGATCATGCATTGATCATCATGCTGATCATACACTGATCACGTGACTGGCTGATCATGCACTGATCACGTGGCTGATCATACACTGATCACGTGCCTGATCATGCACTGATCACGTTGCTGATCATGCACTGATCACATGGCTGATCATGCACTGATCACATGGCTGATCATACACTGATCACGTGACTGATCATGCACTGATCACGTGACTGATCATTCACTGATCACGTGACTGATCATGCACTGATCACGTGCTGATCATACACTGATCACGTGACTGATCATGCACTGATCACATGGCATCATGCACTGATCACTGATCATGCACTGATCACGTGGCTGATCATGCACTGATCATGGCTGATCATGCACTGATCACGCTGACTGATCATGCACTGATCACGTGACTGATCATGCACTGATCACGTGGCTGATCATGCACTGATCACGTGACTGATCATACACTGATCACGTGGCTGATCATGCACTGATCACGTGGCTGATCATGCACTGATCACGTGACTGATCATGCACTGATCACGTGGCTGATCATGCACTGATCACGTGGCTGATCATGCACTGATCACGTGGCTGATCATGCACTGATCACGTGGCTGATCATGCACTGATCACGTGGCTGATCATGCACTGATCACGTGGCTGATCATGCACTGATCACGTGGCTGATCATGCACTGATCACGTGGCTGATCATGCACTGATCACGTGGCTGATCATGCACTGATCACGTGGCTGATCATGCACTGATCACGTGGCTGATCATGCACTGATCACGTGGCTGATCATGCACTGATCACGTGGCTGATCATGCACTGATCACGTGCTGATCATGCACTGATCACGTGGCTGGCTGATCATGCACTGATCACGTGGCTGATCATGCACTGATCACGTGGCTGATCATGCACTGATCACGTGGCTGATCATGCACTGATCACGTGCTGATCATGCACTGATCACGTGACTGATCATGCACTGATCACGTGGCTGATCATGCACTGATCACGTGGCTGATCATGCACTGATCACGTGTGGCTGATCATGCACTGATCACGTGGCTGATCATGCACTGATCACGTGGCTGATCATGCACTGATCACGTGGCTGATCATGCACTGATCACGTGGCTGATCATGCACTGATCACGTGGCTGATCATGCACTGATCACGTGGCTGATCATGCACTGATCACGTGGCTGATCATGCACTGATCACGTGGCTGATCATGCACTGATCACGTGGCTGATCATGCACTGATCACGTGGCTGATCATGCACTGATCACGTGGCTGATCATGCACTGATCACGTGGCTGATCATGCACTGATCACGTGGCTGATCATGCACTGATCACGTGGCTGATCATGCACTGATCACGTGGCTGATCATGCACTGATCACGTGGCTGATCATGCACTGATCACGTGGCTGATCATGCACTGATCACGTGGCTGATCATGCACTGATCACGTGGCTGATCATGCACTGATCACGTGGCTGATCATGCACTGATCACGTGGCTGATCATGCACTGATCACGTGGCTGATCATGCACTGATCACGTGGCTGATCATGCACTGATCACGTGGCTGATCATGCACTGATCACGTGGCTGATCATGCACTGATCACGTGGCTGATCATGCACTGATCACGTGGCTGATCATGCACTGATCACGTGGCTGATCATGCACTGATCACGCGTGGCTGATCATGCACTGATCACGTGGCTGATCATGCACTGATCACGTGGCTGATCATGCACTGATCACGTGACTGATCATGCACTGATCACGTGGCTGATCATGCACTGATCACGTGGCTGATCATGCACTGATCACGTGACTGATCATGCACTGATCACGTGGCTGATCATGCACTGATCACGTGGCTGATCATGCACTGATCACGTGGCTGATCATGCACTGATCACGTGACTGATCATGCACTGATCACGTGACTGATCATGCACTGATCACGTGGCTGATCATGCACTGATCACGTGACTGATCATGCACTGATCACGTGGCTGATCATGCACTGATCACGTGGCTGATCATGCACTGATCACGTGACTGATCATGCACTGATCACGTGACTGATCATGCACTGATCACGTGGCTGATCATGCACTGATCACGTGGCTGATCATGCACTGATCACGTGACTGATCATGCACTGATCACACACTGATGATCTGACGTGGCTGATCATGCACTGATCACGTGGCTGATCATGCACTGATCACGTGACTGATCATGCACTGATCACGTGGCTGATCATGCACTGATCACGTGGCTGATCATGCACTGATCACGTGGCTGATCATGCACTGATCACGTGGCTGATCATGCACTGATCACGTGGCTGATCATGCACTGATCACGAAGCTGATCATGCACTGATCACGTGACTCTGATCATGCACTGATCACGTGGCTGATCATGCACTGATCACGTGGCTGATCATGCACTGATCACACGTGGCTGATCATGCACTGATCACGGCTGATCATGCACTGATCACGTGGCTGATCATGCACTGATCACGTGGCTGATCATGCACTGATCACGCTGACTGATCATGCTGATCATGCACTGATCACACTGATGACGTCTGATCATGCACTGATCACGTGGCTGATCATGCACTGATCACGTGGCTGATCATGCACTGATCACGTGGCTGATCATGCACTGATCACGTGGCTGATCATGCACTGATCACGTGACTGATCATGCACTGATCACGTGGCTGATCATGCACTGATCACGTGGCTGATCATGCACTGATCACGTGGCTGATCATGCACTGATCACGTGGCTGATCATGCACTGATCACGTGCTGATCATGCACTGATCACGTGGCTGATCATGCACTGATCGTGGCTGATCATGCACTGATCACGTGACTGATCATGCACTGATCACGTGGCTGATCATGCACTGATCACGTGGCTGATCATGCACTGATCACGTGGCTGATCATGCACTGATCACGTGGCTGATCATGCACTGATCACGTGACTGATCATGCACTGATCACGTGGCTGATCATGCACTGATCACGTGGCTGATCATGCACTGATCACGTGGCTGATCATCATGCACTGATCACGTGGCTGATCATGCACTGATCACGTGGCTGATCATGCACTGATCACGTGGCTGATCATGCACTGATCACGTGACTGATCATGCACTGATCACGTGGCTGATCATGCACTGATCACGTGGCTGATCATGCACTGATCACGTGCTGATCATGCACTGATCACGTGGCTGATCATGCACTGATCACGTGGCTGATCATGCACTGATCACGTGGCTGATCATGCACTGATCACGTGGCTGATCATGCACTGATCACGTGGCTGATCATGCACTGATCACGTGGCTGATCATGCACTGATCACGTGGCTGATCATGCACTGATCACGTGCTGATCATGCACTGATCACGTGGCTGATCATGCACTGATCACGTGGCTGATCATGCACTGATCACGTGTGCTGATCATGCACTGATCACGTGGCTGATCATGCACTGATCACGTGGCTGATCATGCACTGATCACGTGGCTGATCATGCACTGATCACACGTGGCTGATCATGCTGATCTGACTGACGTGGCTGATCATGCACTGATCACGTGGCTGATCATGCACTGATCACGTGGCTGATCATGCACTGATCACGTGACTGATCATGCACTGATCACGTGGCTGATCATGCACTGATCACGTGGCTGATCATGCACTGATCACGAAGCTGATCATACAATCACGTGGCTGATCATGCACTGATCACGGCTGATCATGCACTGATCATGCACTGATCACGTGACTGATCATGCACTGATCACGTGGCTGATCATGCACTGATCACGTGGCTGATCATGCACTGATCACGTGGCTGATCATGCACTGATCACGTGGCTGATCATACACTGATCGCGTGGCTGATCATGCACTGATCACGTGGCTGATCATGCACTGATCACGTGGCTGATCATGCACACTGATCACGTGCTGATCATGCACTGATCACGTGGCTGATCATGCACTGATCACGTGGCTGATCATGCACTGATCACGTGGCTGATCATGCACTGATCACGTGGCTGATCATGCACTGATCACGTGGCTGATCATGCACTGATCACGTGGCTGATCATGCACTGATCACGTGGCTGATCATGCACTGATCACGTGGCTGATCATGCACTGATCACGTGGCTGATCATGCACTGATCACGTGGCTGATCATGCACTGATCACGTGGCTGATCATGCACTGATCACGTGGCTGATCATGCACTGATCACGTGCGTGGCTGATCATGCACTGATCACGTGGCTGATCATGCACTGATCACGTGGCTGATCATGCACTGATCACGTGGCTGATCATGCACTGATCACGTGGCTGATCATGCACTGATCACGTGACTGATCATGCACTGATCACGTGGCTGATCATGCACTGATCACGTGGCTGATCATGCACTGATCACGTGGCTGATCATGCACTGATCACGTGGCTGATCATGCACTGATCACGTGACTGATCATGCACTGATCACGTGGCTGATCATGCACACTGATCACGTGGCTGATCATGCACTGATCACGTGCTGATCATGCACTGATCACGTGGCTGATCATGCACTGATCACGTGGCTGATCATGCACTGATCACGTGCTGATCATGCACTGATCACGTGACTGATCATGCACTGATCACGTGGCTGATCATGCACTGATCACGTGGCTGATCATGCACTGATCACGACTGATCATGCACTGCTCACGTGGCTGATCATGCACTGATCACGTGACTGATCATGCACTGATCACGTGGCTGATCATGCACTGATCACGTGGCTGATCATGCACTGATCACGTGGCTGATCATGCACTGATCACGTGGCTGATCATGCACTGATCACGTGACTGATCATGCACTGATCACGTGGCTGATCATGCACTGATCACGTGGCTGATCATGCACTGATCACGTGACTGATCATGCACTGATCACGTGGCTGATCATGCACTGATCACGTGGCTGATCATGCACTGATCGCGTGGCTGATCATGCACTGATCACGTGACTGATCATGACACACGTGATCACTGATCACGGCTGATCATGCACTGATCACGTGGCTGATCATGCACTGATCACGTGACTGATCATGCACTGATCACGTGGCTGATCATGCACTGATCACGTGGCTGATCATGCACTGATCACGTGGCTGATCATGCACTGATCACGTGGCTGATCATGCACTGATCACGTGGCTGATCATGCACTGATCACGTGGCTGATCATGCACTGATCACGTGGCTGATCATGCACTGATCACGTGGCTGATCATGCACTGATCACGTGACTGATCATGCACTGATCACGTGACTGATCATGCACTGATCACGTGGCTGATCATGCACTGATCACGTGGCTGATCATGCACTGATCACGTGGCTGATCATGCACTGATCACGTGGCTGATCATGCACTGATCACGTGGCTGATCATGCACTGATCACGTGGCTGATCATGCACTGATCACGTGGCTGATCATACACTGATCACGTGGCTGATCATGCACTGATCGCGTGTGGCTGATCATGCACTGATCATCACGTGGCTGATCATGCACTGATCATCACGTGGCTGATCATGCACTGATCACGTGGCTGATCATGCACTGATCACGTGGCTGATCATGCACTGATCACGTGGCTGATCATGCACTGATCACGTGGCTGATCATGCACTGATCACGTGGCTGATCATGCACTGATCACGTGGCTGATCATGCACTGATCACGTGGCTGATCATGCACTGATCACGTGACTGATCATGCACTGATCACGTGGCTGATCATGCACTGATGACTGATCATGATCATGCACTGATCACGTGTGACTGATCATGCACTGATCACGTGGCTGATCATGCACTGATCACGTGGCTGATCATGCACTGATCACGTGGCTGATCATACACTGATCATCACGTGATCTGCACTGATCACGCTGATCATGCACTGATCACGTGGCTGATCATGCACTGATCACGTGGCTGATCATGCACTGATCACGTGGCTGATCATGCACTGATCACGTGGCTGATCATGCACTGATCACGTGGCTGATCATGCACTGATCACGTGGCTGATCATACACTGATCACGTGGCTGATCATGCACTGATCACGTGGCTGATCATGCACTGATCACGTGGCTGATCATGCACTGATCACGTGGCTGATCATGCACTGATCACGTGGCTGATCATGCACTGATCACGTGGCTGATCATGCACTGATCACGTGACTGATCATGCACTGATCACGTGGCTGATCATGCACATGCACTGATCGCGCACTGATCACGTGATCACGTGGCTGATCATGCACTGATCACGTGGCTGATCATGCACTGATCACGTGGCTGATCATGCACTGATCACGTGGCTGATCATGCACTGATCACGTGACTGATCATGCACTGATCACGTGGCTGATCATGCACTGATCACGTGGCTGATCATGCACTGATCACGTGACTGATCATGCACTGATCACGTGGCTGATCATGCACTGATCACGTGGCTGATCATGCACTGATCACGTGGCTGATCATGCACTGATCACGTGACTGATCATGCACTGATCACGTGGCTGATCATGCACTGATCACGTGGCTGATCATGCACTGATCACGTGGCTGATCATGCACTGATCACGTGGCTGATCATGCACTGATCACGTGGCTGATCATGCACTGATCACGTGGCTGATCATGCACTGATCACGTGGCTGATCATGCACTGATCACGTGGCTGATCATGCACTGATCACGTGGCTGATCATGCACTGATCACGTGGCTGATCATGCACTGATCACGTGGCTGATCATGCACTGATCACGTGGCTGATCATGCACTGATCACGTGGCTGATCATGCACTGATCACGTGGCTGATCATGCACTGATCACGTGACTGATCATGCACTGATCACGTGGCTGATCATGCACTGATCACGTGGCTGATCATGCACTGATCACGTGGCTGATCATGCACTGATCACGTGGCTGATCATGCACTGATCACGTGGCTGATCATGCACTGATCACGTGACTGATCATGCACTGATCACGTGCCTGATCATGCACTGATCACGTGGCTGATCATGCACTGATCATGAAGCTGATCATACAATCATGTGGCTGATCATGCACTGATCACGTGCCTGATCATACACTGATCACGTGACTGATCATGCACTGATCCGTGGCTGATCATACACTGATCACGTGACTGATCATGCACTGATCACGTTGGCTGATCATGCACTGATCACGTGGCTGATCATGCACTGATCGCGTGGCTGATCATACTCTGATCACGTGACTGCTCATGCACTGATCACGTGGCTGATCATGCACTGATCGCGTGGCTGATCATGCACTGATCACGTGACTGATCATGCACTGATCACGTGCCTGATCATGCACTGATCACGTGGCTGATCATGCACTGATCACGGCCTGATCATGCACTGATCACGCGAAAGCTGATCATACACTGATCCGGCTATCATGCACTGATCGCGTGGCTGATCATGCACTGATCACGTGACTGATCGCCCACTGATCACGTGATTGATCATGCACTGATCCGTGCCTGATCATTGCACTGATCACGTGCCTGATCATGCACTATTCACGTGGCTGATCATGCACTGATCGTGTGGCTGATCATACACTGATCGCGTGGCTGATCGCGCACACTGGGCCACGTGGCTGATCATGATCATACACTGATCACGTGGCTGATCATGCACTGATCTGCCGTAACTGATCATGCACTGATCACGTGGCTCTGCATGCACTGATCCGCGTGGCTGATCATTCACTGATCACGTGACTGATCCTGCACTGATCATGGCTGAACATGCACTGATCGCGTGGCTGATCATGCACTGATCGCGTGACTGATCATACCTGATCACGTGGCTGATCATGCACTGATCACGTAGCTGATCATGCACTGATCACGTGAGCTATCATGCACTGATCAGATGGCTGATCATGCACTGATCGCGTGGCTGATCATACGCACTGATCACCTGGCTGATCATTCACTGATCACGTGGCTGATCATGCACTGATCACGTGGCTGATCATGCACTGATCACGTGGCTGATCAGCACTGATCGCGTGGCTGATCATGCACTGATCACGTGGCTGATCATTCACTGATCACGTAACTGATCATGCACTGATCGCGTGGCTGATCATGCACTGATCGTGACTGACCATGCACTGATCATGAAGCTGATCATTCACTGATCACGTGACTGTGCATCACACTAATCACGTGCCTGAACATGCACTGATCACGTGGCTGATCATGCACTGATTCACGTGGCTGATCATGCACCCCAATCGCGAGGCTTTCGCACTGATGCGTGTGGCTGATCATGCACTGTTCGCGTGACTAATCATGCACTGATCACGTGGCTGATCATGCAATGGTCCCGTGGCTCATCATGCATGATCCACGTGGCTGATCATGCACTGATCGCGTGACTGATCATGCACTGATCACGTGGCTGATCATCCACTGATCATGTGACTGATCATGCACTGATCACGTGACTGATCATGCACTGATCGCGTATGGCTGATCATACACTGATCACATGGCTGTGCATGCACTGATCGCGTGTCTGATCATACACTGATCACGTTACTCTGCATGCACTAATCACCTGGCTGAAAATGCACTGATCACGTGACTGATCATGCGCACTAATCGCCTGGCTGATCATACTCTGATCCACGTGGCTGATCATGCACTGATCACGTGGCTGATCATTCACTGATCACGTGGCTGATCATGCACTGATCACCGTGACTCGTGACTGATAACTGCTATACACTGATCACGTGGCTGATCATGCACTGATCGCGTGGCTATCGCCGCTGATTCGTGGCTGATCATGCACTGATCACGTGACTGATCATGCTCACAGTGCGGGGCTGGCCATACACTGATCCGTGGCTGATCATGCACTGATCACGTGCCGGATCATGCACTGATCCGTGGCTGATCATTCACTGATCATAGGAATCATGCACTGATCGTGGCATCGCACTGATCACCTGACTGATCATGCACTGATCACGTGGCTGATCATGCACTGATCACGTGGCTGATCATGCACTGATCACGTGCTGATCATGCACTGACTGTTTGGCTGATCATGCACTGATCACGTGGCTGATCATACACTGATCACGTGACTGTTCATGCACTGATCACGTGGCTGATCAGCTGTTCAGCACGATCACGTTGCTGATCATACACTGATCACGTGGTTGATAATTACACTGATCACGTGACTGATCATGCACTGATCACGTGGCTGATCATACACTGATCCCGTGGCTGATCATGCACTGATCACGTGATCACTGATCATGCACTGATCACGTGGCTGATCATACACTGATCACGTGGCTGATCATGCACTGATCACGTGCTGATCATACACTGATCACGTGACTGATCATGCACTGATCACGTGGCTGATCGTTCACTGATGCGTGCCTGATCATACACTGATAGCGTGACTGCTCATGCACTGATCACGTGGCTGATCATGCACTGATATGGCTGATCATGCACTGATCACGCTGACTGATCATGCACTGATCGCGCTGATCATGGACTGATCACATGGCTGATCATGCACTGTTCTCTGACCTGATCATGCACTGATCGCGTGACTGCCCATGCACTGATCGTGGCTGATCATGCACTGATCATGTGACTGATCATGCACTGATCAGCGTGGCTGATTGTCATGCACTGATCGCGTGGCTGATCATGCATCTGATCACGTGGCTGATCATACGCTCATCACGTGGCTGATCATACACTGATCGCGTGACTCTGCATGCGTGCTGATCATACACTGATCACGTGGCTAATCATGCACTGATCCCGTGCCTGATCTGGCGCTGATCACGTGGCTGATCATACACTGATCACGTGGCTGATCATGCACTGATCACGTGGCTGATCATGCACTGATCATGGCTGATCATGCACTGATCATGACTGATCATGCACGATCGTGCCCCTGATCATGCACTTATCCGTGACTGATCATGCACTCATCACGTGCCTGATCATGCACTGATCACGTGGCTGCCCATGCACTGATCGTGGCTGATCATACACTGATCATGAAGCTGTCATACACTGATCACATGACTGATCATGCACTGATCACCTGGCTGAACATGCACTGATCCGCGTTGCTGATCATGCACTGATCCACGAAGCTGATCATGCACTCTTCACGTGATTGATCGTGCACTCTCCGTGCCTTCATGCCACTGATCCACATGGCTATCATGCACTGTTCCCTTGGCTCATCATGCACTGATCACGTGACTGATCATGCAGTGGTCACCTGGCTATCATGCACTGATCACGTGGCTGATCGTACACTGATCATGTGACTGATCATGCACTGATCACGTGGCTGATCATGCATTTATCTCGTGACTGATCATGCGTGGTGCCTGACTGATCATGCACTGATCACATGGCTGATCATGCACTGGTCACGCGTAAGCTGATCATACACTGATCACATGGCTGATCATGCACTGTTCCCTTGGCTGATCATGCGAATCACGTGACCCCAGTCATGCGGTGGTCACCTGGCTGAACATACACTGATCACGTGGCTGAACGTACACTGATCATGTGACTGATCGTACGCGGATCACATGGCTGATCATGCACTGATCGTGACTGATCACACACTGATCACGTGACTGTGCATGCGCGTGGCTGACATGGCTGATCATGCACTGATCCGTGGCTCATCATGCACTGATTCCGTGACTGATCATGCAGGGGCACTGATTCACGTGGCTGATCATACACTCTTCATATGACTGATCATGCACTGATCACACGCCTGACCAGCAGTGATCGCGTGCCTGATCATGCACTCATCACCCTGCCTGATCATGTACTGTTCCGTGGCTGATCATGCGCTGATCACATGGTGATCATTCTGCTGACTGATCATACGCACGTGGCGGATCATGCACTGATCACCTGACTGATCATACACTGATCACAGACTGCACATTACATGCACTCATCACTCTTAGTGCCTGATCATACACTGATCACGTACTGATAATGCACTGAACACCTGCCTGAAAATGCACCTGATCACGTGGCTGAACATACACCAATCCGTAGCTGATCATTCACTGATCGAAGCTGTGCGCCGCTGTTCCCGTGACTGTGCATTCACTGATCCGTGGCTGATCATGCAATGATCACGTGGCTGATAGCGCACTGATTCAGACTGATCATGCACCCAGGTCACGTGGCTTTCATGCACTGATCATGCCTGATCATGCACTGATCCCGTGACTCATCATGCACTGATCACGTGGCTGATGTTATGCACCCAGGTGACCTTGCTGTAATCACGTCGTTGCGGATCATGCACTGATCACGTGGCTGACCATGCACTGATCCGAGGCTGTTCATGCACTGATCACGTGACTGATCATACACTGATCACGTGGCTGAACATGCAATGATACGTGCCTGATCATGCAATGTTCACGTGACTCATCATGCACTGATCCGTAGCTGATCATGCACTGATCCGTGACTGTGCATGCACTGATCAGGTGGCTCATCATAGAAATAATCACGAAGCGATCATGCACTGATCACGTGACTCTGCATTATTCACTGATCACCGTGACTGCATGCAATAATCCGTGGCTGATCATGCGCTGATCGCGTGCTGATCATCCACTGTTCGTGACTGTAAACATGATCACAAATCGATGTGGCTGATCATTGTCTACACAATCATAAACTGATCATACACTGATCACATGACTGTATCCATGCACTGATCACGTAAGCTGATCATCCACCAATCGTGACGGATCATGCGCTGATCTCCCTGGCTGAACATACAATGTTCACGTGACGGATCATGGACTGATCACGTGGCTGATCATTCACTGATCATGTAGGAGATCAGCCACTGATCATGGCTGATCATGCACCTGATCACGTGGCTGATCATGCACTGATCACGTGGCTGATCATGCACTGATCACGTGACTGATCATGCACTGATCACGTGGCTGATCATGCACTGATCACGTGGCTGATCATGCACTGATCACGTGGCTGATCATGCACTGATCACGTGGCTGATCATGCACTGATCACGTGCTGATCATGCACTGATCACGTGGCTGATCATGCACTGATCACGTGACTGCTGATCACTGATCACGTGGCTGCTGATGCTGATCTGATCACGTGGCTGATCATGCACACTGATCACGTGACTGATCATGCACTGATCACGTGGCTGATCATGCACTGATCGAAGCTGATCATACACTGATCACGGGACTGTGCATGCACTGATCACGTGGCTGATCATGCACTGATCACGTGCCTCATCATGCACTGTGGCTGTCATGCACTGATGGCTGATCATGCACTGATCGTGGCTGATCATGCACTGATCACGTGGCTGATCATGCACTGATCACGTGGCT